>NC_046376.1:30000277-30106936 GCF_011125445.2 Fundulus heteroclitus | reverse complement strand
TAAGATTTTTTTTAAAGCTAACAAACCCCAAACTGCTAGTATTGGTCATCGCTAAGCTGCAGAGCGAAGAACGAAAGAGTAATTTAACGGGTTTTGGTCGGTTTACAGTGATCAGAGAAGCGGTAGTGCTTGAACGGGTCCGTGTCCTTATAAATAATTGGATATTTCTTTATAAATATGACTCAAAATCTTATTACGCTTCCACAGCAGTTGAAGGAAAAAGAACCCAGTGATAACGAAAAAGAAAAAAAAAAGTAAAAAAAAAAAAAAAAGCTCAGAAATTAATTCTGCATGGTTAACTTATCTATCGAGGACATGCAGGCCACGTTACCAACGGGTCCTCACAAAGAGTAGTCAGACCCTTGAACCTTCCCACATGTTGTCACATTACAGCCACACACACTCCCAGGCACTTTATTGAGATTTAAGAATAAACCAACACAAAATAGTGCATAATAAAGAAATAAAATTATAGTTTTTACCAATTTTAACAAACCCAAATCTGAAAAGTGTGGCATGCATGTATTTTCAGCCCCTTTACCCTGTTTATTTAATTTAAATCCAGTGTATGGGAGTATAAACAGCAGGTCCATAAAGGCCTCACGGGTTTATAAGAGACTACATGTAGCAGAAAACTAAGGTTTCACGCCCACACGCTAGCCCCCCCAAGCATGGTGGTGGCAGCATTATGCTGTGGGGATGCGTTTCCTCAGCACCACGGGGGACATGGGGGTAGAATATGCACTATATACACTCTAGGGATGGTCAATATTTTATTTATCTTTTTAATTTAGAAGTTTATCTCCGTGTACTGAGGTAGAAGTAGCAGCATCTGAGGAGTTTGCTTTATTTTTTTAAGCTGAATTTGTGTTTGTGGGGCTCTAAATGTAGGCAGTGACAGATGTACTGCATAAAAAGACTGCAATTACTTTTTCACAATTTTTATTATCACTATTAACATAATTTTAACAACAGAAAAAAAAATAAAACTTGCTGACATTTTGAGTCCACCACCCTCTGCAGATTTATATTGATAAAGAAATCTAACGGTGTCTAATTTCTTATTCACAATTAAGCACCACTTTGTGTTGTCCTGCAAGATGAAAACCCGTTAAAGCCCAGTGAAATGTGTGTGATGTGTGTGACATTGTAAGCAACAAACTGTGGAAAGGCTTAAAGAGCAAGAGTGCTTTCCAAGGCACTGGAACAGTAGGAGATGCTTTCCCTACTGCCGATGTGTCGTCTACTTGGAGAATTTAATCTCCCACGCAGGGAAGTTGGAAATGAATTGTGTGCCCAGGCTTTGGGATACTTTTCTGAAGAAAATTGCAGGTGCGACCCAGAAACTGGCGTTTCCTCCAACTAAGGAACCGTCGGGTTTCAGATGCACCGGATTCTGCCCATACCACGACACTTCCTCCACCGTGCTTCAACCCATTGACCAACGTTACTGAGACGGATTACAAAGATCTACTTTCTACAACCATAACCTGACATAAAAACTATATTTTAGGTCATATTTATTTAACACTTTCAACCGCTGCGGTAAAACTGAGTGGGTTAACAGCGAGCGAACGGTTCAGTGACACGGTGTGACTGCGCTAGTTGAAGGTGAAACCATTTGCGCGTTTGTAATTTATCGTTTCCCGTCACTTGGTTTTTTCCGTTTTCCTCCGGCTCACCTCAGTAGCCACGGAACCCACAGTGGCCCCCACCGTGCCCCCGATCGGCCCCCCTACAAACAGGCCCACCAGGGCCCCGAGCAGAGCCTCCCTTCTCACGAGAGTGGGCAGCCAGCTGATCCAGCCCATCAGCTTCTCCCATAAGCCCCAGAGAAGCGACGGAGCGGCGGAGGAAGGAGCGACCCTCGCACCAGAAGGGAAAATGCTATCTACATCAAAGTCTAAACCGCCGACGCTCCTCTCTGCCTCTTCCCTGACTGCCTCCATTTCTTCCTCCGTCACCTCTGGTTCTGCGGTGGAAGACGATGGGTCGTCGCTCAGCTCTTCGCTCCTCCTCCGCCTTACGATCTCCACCTGCCGCCGCCTCACCCTGTCCTCGGCCTCCTGGTAGAGAGGGCAGCTGAAGTGCTCGGCTCTGCTCTCCCTCACCACCTGCTCGACCTTCTCCAGCAGCGCCTCCACAGCTTTCCCCTCCTCCGCTCCTCCGCCGCAGCCCTCCAGCGTATGGTAGCGGTCGCCGCACCTCTCCACCATCTCCTGGAGGTCTTTGCGCCACGTGAGGATGTACTGCTCCAGGGTCTCGTCCTCTCCCAGGTCGTCGGTGCGGGTGAAGAGGACGACGGTGTTCCCGCTGAGCGCGGCGGGGCCAAACAGTTTGGCGAGGGCATCGAGCGCCTTGGCCACATCGTCAGCGGGCTCGTTCAGCGGGACGCAGAGCAGGAAGGCATGCGGTCCGGGGCTGGATAAGGCGACCAAGGAGGAAATAAGGGTCCTCCTCTCCTCTGGGCAGCAGGCCGAGCTGTACCAGGCTGGACTGGAGACCACCGCTACCTACAAGGAGACACAGGCAGACTTACATTTTATCAGGGTTTTAGGAGATTTGCCAACAAAGTAGTTCATCATTGAAAGGTGGAAGGACAAAGATAAAGAGTTAAAATTATTTTACCCAATAAAATTCTGAAATGTGTGGCGTGTATTTATATTTACCCCCTTTGAGTTAATATTTATATATAAAAACACAATTTGCTTTAACTAAAGCTGCAAGTCTTTTGAGGTGTGTCTCTATGGATTTGGACATTTATAAGCTGGAATTTTTGCAACATTTTCTTTGTCAAACAGCTCAAACTAAGTCAGATTGGATGGAGGCATCTGTGAAGATCAGTTTAGCTTTTTCTAAAGCCAGCCCCGGCAGCTGGAGAGGGCATTAGGGGGCCGTGTCCACCTGCAGAGCAAGCTGTGCCCAGCCTGGACTGGAAGCTGTTTTTGTTTTTTTACCTCAGATTGGCTAACTTTCTATTATTCCTATCCTGATTTGTCAATCATACAATTCAACCAATCAAACCAAAGACTGAAGCCAACATGCTAGCTAATTACAACTAGAGAGGGGCGGGTCACTGAGTCGCTGTGGGTAGTGCAGCATGGATATTCTGACTTATTTCCAAACACACACAAGAAATGACAACTGAGCAAACGAGAGCGAGCAGGAAGCATCGCAAATAATTTCTGTTGGAAACGTCAGCAGTAAAGTCAATGCTGGAGTAAACATTCATGCTAGGAGGGTTAGCTACGGCAGCTAGGAGCACCAGGAGCAGAACCGAGCTGAGAAACTCGGTCAAATGAGAGAAACCTGCAGGAAGAAGGGAACACTGCTCTGTTCTGATCCTTCTGTTCCTTAGCTGCTGTAGCTAAACCCTCAGGATGAATGTTTACTTCAATCAGTGTTCAGCCTGACGTCAGTGCTTATGTTCATCACAAGGCTTATGCTTCACTTTTGAGTTAATTGAAAGGACACAGCACTACACTCCGGGGTGACAGATCTGACTGATAGATTCCAGCTCAAATACAATGGAAAACCCGCCCAACTAAAAAACAAAAAACAGCACAAATCTCAGCCTCTCTTTGAACACATAATAAAGAACACGCCATTAGCGCACAACTGCACTGAAGCAAAGCAAAACGTCAAACATACAGGCCCCCCACAAAATGTGCAACTAGGCAACCAAATAAGACACAAACAATACCACTTTAACAATCATGTTATATCAACCAATTTCTTTTTTTTTTTTAATCAATAGCCTTCCAACATGAGTTGTAAATCTAACTTAATGCAAAACTCGTCTATCTCTGTCATCTAACATTTCTCTTTCACACACAGCCATGAAACATCTTTAAGTTGGTCAGTAGAACTCAACCCAACTTGGGGCATTTAAAACACTGACTAATAGTGACACTTGATTAACAAGAGATTATTATTTAGTGATGATGTCAGGTTTGACAGATTCCAAACATTTCAAAAGTAAATTAATAAAATGAGAGAAAATGCAAAGAAATGCATTTTATTAACATGTTGACGTTTTTAGTTTTTGGCCACAAATTGTGGACACAATTACAACTACTTTTATATATTTAGCCAATAATTCTTTCTAAAAACCCGTCAAATGATGTGAAAAGCTTCCCAAATATCTTACAACCCACCCATAAGCTATTTTTTCAGCTCTATGTGTTCAAAAGAAGCCCAACTGGGTGTAAACCTGCCCGATCTGGCAACACTGACTACACTACAGGTGCTGGTCATATAATATAGAATATCATGAAAAAGGTTGGGTTTTTCTCAGTAAGTACATTCAAAATGCTTAATTCATTCATTACACACAGACTGATATATTTCAAGTGTTTATTTCCTTTCATTTCTATGATAACTGAGAACTAATGAAAACCTTAATTTCTGTATCTCAGAAAGTTAGATTACTCAATACCAATACAACAAAAGGATTTCCAGAAATGTTGGCCAGCTGAAAAATATAAACATGAAAAATATTAACATGTACAGCACTCAATACTTAATAGGGCAGTACGATTTTGCCAAAAATCTAAATTGCGATAAATTTCAACCATAATTGCGATTTAATTTTGCATTAACCACATGCAACAAAAATGGCCTGTAGATAAAGACGCTAGTAAACAAGAACTATTTAAGACAAGAAATGTAACTGTTTTTATTAATCAGAATCAAGACAATAGCTTTGTGAGTTGGACATCAATCCTTGTGGAACATAAAGTGCAACCAACAAACAAATCTATGTATTAAACAGTTTGACCGCTACTTAATGCTGTGGTGAGATTCCTAAAAGTTTGTGATAGAAAGTATTGATTATATAAACTCTAAAACGAGTAATAAAACCACATTATTTCACTGCTGTAACTCTCTTCCCCTCCATGTGGAGGCAAACACACTTTAAACATATTACCGACACCTAAAGGACGCGTCTTATCCATTATTGTTACAAAGCCAAACATTGCAGACCTCTGCAATCTAGAAATTCCGTTTTTTTTTTTTTAATTGTGATTTTACTGCAAATGTGATGAATTGTCCAGCCCTACTACTTAGCTGGGGCTCCTTTTCCCTGGATTACTGCAGCAATGCGGCGTGGCATGGAGTCCATCAGTCTGTGGCGCTGCTAAGGTTGCTCTGATAGTGGCCTTCAGCTCTTCTGCATTGTTAAGTCTGGTGTATCACATCTTCCTCTTCACAATGACCCATAGATATTTTCTATGTGGTTAAGGTCAGGCGAGTTTGCTGGCCAACTAAGAACAGCGACACCGTGGTCCTTAAACCAGGTACTGGTAGCTTTGGCTCTGTGTGCAGGTACCAAGTCCTGCTGGAGAATGAAATCTGCATCTCCATAAAGTTGGTCAGCAGCAGGGAGCATGAAGAGCTCTAGAACTTCCTGGTAGACGGCTGTGTTGACCTTTGACCTCAGAAAACACAGTGGACCAACAGCAGCAGATGACATGGCTCCCCAAACCATCACTGACTGGAAACTTTCCACTGGACCTCATGCAGCGTGGATTCTGTGCCTCTCCTCTCTTCCTCCAGACTCTGGGACCTTGATGTCCAAATCAGAGAACAGAACCGTGGAGCACTCAGCAGCTTCCAGTCCTTTTGGTCTTTAGTTTCTGACGCTGTCTCTGGTTCCAGAGTGGCTGGACACCAGGAATGCAGCAGCTGGAACCATGTCTTATACGTCTGACCGTGGTGGTTCTGAAGCTCTGACTGCAGCTGCAGTCCACTCTTTGTGACTCTCCCCACATTTCTGAACAGGTTCTGTTTCACAATCCTCTCCAGGGTGCGGTCATCCCTGTTGCTTGTTCACTTTTTCTACCCCATCTTCTCCTTCCCTTCTCTACTGATGTGCTTGGACACAGAGCTCAGTGAACAGCCAGCCTCTTTAGCAATGACCTTCTGTGTCAATGGTCGTCTTGGACAACTGTCCAGTCAGCAGACTTCCCCATGAGAACTGGACTGAGAGATCATTTAAAGGCCTTTGCAGGTGTTTTGACTTAATGAGCAGATTAGAGTGCAGCACCAGGTGTCTTCAATAATGGACCTTTTCATAATATTCAAATTTTCTGAGATACTGAATTTGAGGCTTTCATTAGTTCAGTTATAATCGTCAAAATTAAAAGAACACGTGAAATATATCAGTCTGTGTAATGAATGAATATAACATACAAGTTTCACTTTTTGAATGAAATTACTGAAAAAAATTAACTCTTTCATGATATTCTATTTATATGACCATCATTTATATTGCTTTGTTCTTTAGATTAGGGGATTTTATTGAGATTAATTTGTTTCTCAGCACTGTAGGAGGGGTCACAGAGTCACTGCTCAGCCTGGAGCATATCGAATGTTTTTTGAAAATGTGTGACCCCCTGAAAAAATTGGAATTTGTTTCTGTAGCCATGTCAGTCCAAACCTTTCCATTGCAACTCAGACAGCATATTTATTGCCACTGCTCTGTTGGAAGGGAAACATCCACCCCAGTCTAACTCTTTTGTTTTTTTTTAACCCCAGGACTGACCCGTGTTTAGCTCCATAGGTTTTCCCATCCCCACAGCACGGTGCTGCCCTCACCAAGTTTCACCATTAAAACTACAAGCTCAGGGTTATGAGCAGTGTTCGTTTTCTGCCAGACATAACGCTTTAAATGTAGGGCAGGCCAAAGATGTTAACCCTGGTCTTATCCGACCAGAGTCCAGACCCGATCCCTGGTCTTTATTATGTTGTTTGTTCTCCAACAAACCAGAGGCCTCCAGCTGGATTTTTCCTGAAGTTAAAATTAGCCTACACACCGATTGACTCTTTACTCATTTCTGGACTGGATTTTATCAAGAGGTAACGGTATAAAAAGGGGTGGAGAAAAGAATCCATAGCTCATTTTTCCTTTGTGTGTCGGTCAGCAACATACTGTTTGTGTTTGTAACGTGGCAAAATGTGAAATTATTTCTGCAAGGCCCAGATCAGCCAGGCAGCACTAAAAGCAAAAGAATAAAGCTCGCCATGATACAAGTTGCTATCTATAAGTTATGAAAACATTCTGAAATACACTTTTAGTGACCTGAGGACTGAGGAGATAGGTCCCCATGCATCCCTACCTGCCTGCCGGCAGCCTCTCCTCTGTGCTTGGTGCACTCCTGAGCATCTGCGCCCCGCTGGCCGCCTTCCAAGCCCAGGATGGAGCAGACTGCGCTTCTATCCTCGGCCTTGGTCGGGCCCAGAACCACCAGCCTCAGCTCTGCGACAACAACAACAAAAGATAATACCTGTGCTTTTATCTTACATTATGTTTTATCTGAAACAGTTCATTGACTGAGTAATGTTTGCCTGACACACTTTCACTGAACATGCGGGCAGATAAAAACGACACCGGGTTGTTTACTGCTCGCTACAGACAGAGCAGCAGGTCTGCGTGTCAACAGCTCCTCTGCTCAGAATCACGTTGAACTTTCCGAGAAGCGGCAGCGCCCCGCACAGCTGCTGCTGCTGCCGCCGTCCTCCTCCCTCGTCGGGAACCGCAAAGACGCCGGAGACGCGCAGCAGAGCGAGCCGCGCCCATGCAGCCGCTCTTCCGCCATGTTCATTACCCTCACTGTTACCTCCACTGCGCCTCGCTGCTGCTGCTCCAGAGTCTGGAACAACGGGGCGCTGCGTCTCCCCGGACCGTGACGCGGATGCTGCCATCTCTGCTCCTGGTCGGCTGTGGTCGGAGCAGACTTCCTAATTCCTGCAGGCTGACTCAGGCTGGTAGGCTGGACTCCAGAGGGGAACACAGACAGCTCCATCTGCTGATGACGCCAGAGCGCTGCTGGAGGCGCATCACAACCTTTTCGGTCCAGGTGGCATCGGGATATTTATGTCATGTTTTAATTTAAGCATTTCTCCTGGCACCGTTCCCCAAGTCTGCAAGACAGCTGCCCCCCGTATACAAATATATTAATAATTAATTGAATCACTTGTAGATGAGTTAAATTTGCAACTTTTTTTTACGTATCAGCATGAACGCCGCTACCACCTTTAGTCAATACGCGACCCGGTTGCTGGTCTATTGGTAGATCTAAATAAATAAATAAAATTAAACTTTTCAAAACATTCACCATTTGCTCTCTATTGGTCTGGAAAAAGTAATTGACCCGAAAGACCACAGTGTGGGACATTTTCTTCTAATTTCTAAAAGTCTTCTAAAGGTGGCCCTCAGTGATTTGTCCATTTAAATCTATAATATTAGGCTACACCTTCTTCTTAAACTCAATCTTTATGGTTACGCTTCTGTTCTTTACTCCGTCTCAGACTGTTTCGATTCCACAATTCAAAATCATCTAACCTAATTCAAAAATAATTCCATATAAAATTTGCTCCACTGCTCAAAAACAGAAAGGTCTTTATCTACACACTTCAGAAAAGTCTGTTATAGATTTACAAATATGTCCTATTCAGTAAGATGAGCGGCTAAATAAATAAATAAAAAGATGGACTCGTGGACATTTTTATTTTAGAACTTATGTTAACAGAACTGGGACACCAGCACACGTCTCACCCACACCCCATGATGCAGTTTCTCCTTCTGCCTAAGATTCATTACTGAAGACAGGTATGGACCGCATCACTGTGTCTTTTATCAGAATATTGATTTTCCTGCTCTCTAAGAAGATATTACTTTTCTTGAATTGGAACTAGATTCCACAAAGCCCACCTCCTCCCTGACCACCAGATTAGTTTTCCAGGAATGTTTATCATTTTACTCCTTCACAACCTGGGCTCACTTTACGAGCTGTTACACGATTCATGCAGAGCACAGATCCCCCTCCTGTCATCAGGCACCTTACAGCTGGATTAACCTGTAACACTTTCAACGCACAGTTGCCTTGCAGCAACAAGGTCCTGGGTTTGAGTTTGAGGGTGGAGTTTTCATGTTCTCCCTGTGCATGCGTGGGTTCTCTCCGGGTACTCCGGCTTCCTCCCACAGTCCAAACAAACATGACTGTTAGGTTAATTGGCCTCTCTAAATTGTCCTTAGGTGTGTGAGAATGGTTGTTTGTCCAGTTTGTCTCTGTGTTGCCCTGCGACAGACAGGCGACCTGTTCAGGGTGAACCCCGCCTCTCGCCCTTTGACAGTTCAGAGTACCCTCTACAAACTTGAATGGAAAGTTGAGTGGAAGGAAAAGGTATTGTAGAAAAAACAGCAGGAACAAGGGTAACTACCACCTTGAGACTATAGCAAAAAGCTTTTTCAAGAGTTGAATGGGCGTTTTATTTCACTTGGAAATTAAGGTTCCCGAGTCTGGAGGACGAATAAATCACTCTATGCATAATGGATTTATATATATATATATATATATATATATATATATATATATATATATATATATATATATATATATATATATATATATATATATATTTATATTAACTTAATTTTTTTGTATAATTTACTTAAATTAATTAGCTTTTTCATGATGTAATTTATAAGGAAGTACCTGTATGTGTAGCATATTTCCATCTGTCGATACTGCCAAGTGTGTGAGATAAAACATAAAACAACACATCCGTTTCACTGAAAGGATTTAATGTTGCCTTCTTGTTCAGTTTTCAACTCAAATTATTGGAAGAGCTCTTCATTTTGATGAAGTCGCACCAATAATTATGTTTGTCCAACATTTCCTAGATGTCTAAATAAAAAAAAAAAACCTAATTGTTGCAAACACTTTAAAATGACATCAGTATAAAACAAGTACTTTAAACATGGCAAATATTCACATGAGAATAAGTTCCTAGATAAGTGAGTAAATAAAACTGTTTGAATTCTAATTAAAATAACTACAATCGTACACAGCATATTTCAGCATACAACCACTCCTAAAACAGACAGCTGTACAGTAACATAGAAACAAAACATGTACAATAGAGGGTTTGATTTAAAATCAGCAATTACAAAGTTTGGAGACATTATCTAAAAAAATACACTTTAAAAAGAACCAGAAAATATCTACAGTATTTTTTGGACTATAAGGCGCATTTAAAATCCTTACATTTTCTGAAAAATCGATGGTGCGGCATATAATTCGGTGCTCCTTAAATATGATTACTGTTGTGCTTACTGACCAATTTTATGTGGTACAATGCGCTCAAAAATCTGTTAAAATGTGTAAATACAACTTTGGTAGGCAACGAAGCCGCTCCGCTCAATGGATATTCAGAGCATTACGGTACACTGTGTCACTACCTGATGGGACCCCTGAGCTGTCTACAAGACTGCCTGACTGTAATGTCTAAACTAGAAGTACATTCATGTAAAGACCCCCACATACTAGGTTTATTGTTGCTAGTGCGTACTCTGGTCGCACTAGCATGAGTAAGTTAATACCAATATAAAAATTTAAGTTTATTTTGGCCTTATGTTAGAAACAGGGCAGCGTAGTCCAACTCCTCTGTCCTGACAGAGGCGCATAGAGAGCTGTGTACGTGAAGGGGCGGAGTGATCTTACACCCTTGGGAAGAATATTTAGTGCGCCTTACATGTGGACAAAGACACACAGACACGTTGATTCACAGTGTGCCTTTATAATCCGGGGCGCCTTATGGTCCGAAAAAATACGGTAGGTCTTCAGATTCCAAGCAGTGGCTTATGTTAAACGTCAACGGTCTCTCCAGCATCAGACCCGTGCAGTCAGTTTAGGTTGCTCTGACGCAACAATTGTCCGTTTCAGGATCCTCACAACCCGGGCATGATGTAGGCGATGTTGTCCAATGTGTTTGACTGACCGAAAGACAAAAAAGAAAACAATCCTTTTAGGAAGCAACAAATGGAGTTGATTTGAACACTTTTAAATGTAGTGCCTTGTAAAAAAAAATAAATAAATAAATAAAAAAAATAAAATAAAAAAAATAATAATAATAATAATAATAATAATTATATATATATATATATATATATATATATATATATATAATTTTATATATATATATATATAATTATATATATATATATATAATATATATATAATTATATATATATATATATATATATATATCCACATGACTAGTCCTTTTTTAACATATGGTCAGATTAAAACCACAAACTTTGAATTTACTGGGATTTTATGTACAAAGTAGTTCAGACATGTGGACTAGAAGCAAAATCAAAAACCTTTTTTTGTTTTAGTAAAAAAACACCCCGAAAAGTGTGATTAGCATTTATATTGCGCCACCTTGGATCTGGTACCCCTAAATAAAATGTATCCCTACCAATTGCTTCAAGACACCATCTGATTATTAAATAAAGTCCACCTCTATGTAATTTAATCCCAGTATAAATACGAGCTCATCTGTGGAGGCCTAAGAACCACAAACCTACCAAAACATGGACATCCGCCTAAACGGACACGTCGGCCAAGGAGAGCATTGACCAAAGCAGCAGTCACGTAAAAAATGAAATTTAAATGCACGCGTTATGAAAACTAACACAGACTCCACCATCCTCACAGTGAAACATGGCAGTGGCGCCATGGTGCATCAGCAGGTGCAGGGCAGCCCACTACCTGGTAGTAAGCACGCAGTCAAAGCCGTATAAATATAATCACTGCAGTTGTAAATCTTTTAAACTGTTAACGTGTTCTCCTCGCTCCCGCCATGGCTGAGGCAAAAGATCTGATATAAAGGTGTAAATATAAACTCTGTTTGCCCCGGGAAACTGCAGCGACGCTCTCCAACACACAGTAAGCAGACAGAGTTCAGACAGGATCTGCTTATTTTATTATTAGATGTGTGATCCGGACATTTATCCCGGTGGATTGAGCATTAAAAATATCCAAGACAATCTTGCATGTATACGTATAGAAACATTAATTCTTTTATTCATGTTTCACTTGTAATGATGTATTTTGACCATTTACCACTGTTTAGCAGATTTCTTTAAAATGTCAACTGGGAACGGGTCTAAGGCGACGCCCAGGAGGCGTGTCCCCCTTCCAGGCCTTTGTAGGCCGGTGGAATCATTACACCGGGCAAAGGTAATCTGTGCGGCGAGCAGGGCGGGCAAAAACACTGGCTAGATCAAACCACATTAATGGGTTAGAATGGCCCAGTCAAAGTCCAGATGTCTAGTTTGACATCTGTGGAACTACTGGAGAAATGCTGTTCAAGACGCATTCTCCATCTATTCTGACAGAGCTTGTGTTATTTTACTAAGAACGGGCCAAAAGGAAATTCTCTGTGCAATGCTGGTAAGTTGCAAAAAAGGTTGCTCCTCAAAGCAACGTGCATTGCACTGCATGTTGCCCAGATATAGCAGAAACATCAACTTAAACAGCCAATTAAATATAGAACATTCATTATTTAAAGAAGATAATCTTTACCAGGACATTTCGAGGACATCCATTTAACTGTGGTATCTGCGCAGTGAGGCACGCCAACGGGCCCAGAGCGCACAGGATGGAGTCCAGAAGAACGGACAAACTCCCGGACACGGCCACCATCCCCTAAAACGACAGCGTTTCAGTCCAAACCCAACCAAAGCTCCGATTTTAACAATCTGGCTCGCAGCGACGCAGGAGCTCACCTCTGTTTCTTGGAGCCGATGGCCAATCAGAGACAGGGACTCTCCTAGCAGCTGCAGGTGGGCCGCCGCGTCGATGGGGTCAACATCTGGCACTCGAGCCGGGGACAGCGACATGGTGCCAGGCGTTCTGGTCGGTGACACCAGCCCCACTGCCGGTCCTGCAACTGATGGCAGAAAGCGGGCTCAGAGAAGCTCAGAAAGCATCTTTACTAGTAGAAATTACACGTTGACTTGAGTACACAGCAGCAAACAGGTATAAGCTTCTGTAGGACAGCCTAAAACGTGATGAAAGAAGGAAAATGAGTGTGGAGTGGTGTGGGGACTGCCACCATGGGTCCCTGAGCCACTCGGTGTGGGGATGGGTTAAACGCAGAGACATATGACCCCTCTGTGGGACGATCAAGACAGATATTTATTCATTTTAAAAAGCTTTTATGGGTCCTTTACGTTAGGGTCTGTGGAGAAATGTACAGGATTTTCTGGCTTCAGAGACCGAGAATTAAAAAGCTGTGAGTACTCAGTTATTAAGAAGGAATTTAAAAGGTTACTTGCTAGACGAAAAGTACATTTGAGGTGTTTTTTAGGTCCGTGTGTTGTTGTTTTTTTTGCCCCATTGAAATGATGTTTGACTAAAAGCGTGTCTACAGGATGTCTTTATGCCTTTATTCATAATGCCTGTTCAAAAGTAGCAGCTCGTTCACAAAAGGCGCCGTTGCGGCAGTTCTTTGCGTCGTTTAAACCTTAAGAGCGCACGGTGTTGGACGGATTCAAACACCGTCCCAGTTACCTTTGCTTTTGCCATCAGTGGAGGACTTCTGCTTCACAGTGGTGGCCTCGGCTTTGTTCTGTTTGTGCTGCAGATACTGGGCCTTCTGTCTCCAAACCTGAGAGGAAGGCAGAAGCGTTTAGTCGTCTGGCAGGTCTCCCAACATGCTTCACGCTAAATTGCCAAACCA
This sequence comes from Fundulus heteroclitus, assembly GCF_011125445.2. Lineage (NCBI taxonomy): Eukaryota > Metazoa > Chordata > Actinopteri > Cyprinodontiformes > Fundulidae > Fundulus > Fundulus heteroclitus. The sequence goes on along the minus strand of NC_046376.1, from coordinate 30,093,400 downwards.
TTGCAGATTTTCACGCCTCTTTAGCTCATCTTTTTAAATATAAACATCAAGGTTCCCTAGTAATGTATGGCCTATATGTGTCTGGCTGTAAGACATTCAACCACAAACCAACCAAATGTTGAACATTTAGACGACAGAATAGGAAAAAAAAAGTTTTTTTCCACACTTTACCTGAAAAATACCTAATCTAAAGCTGAAATAGGGTTAATGACTTTGAGAAACACAAAAACTTACTAGCTTGTCTTTCTCAGGCATCGCCTTCCACACCTCTGCCAGCTTCTTGCTCAGCTCGCCGAAATCTGCGGATCAGAGCCGCGCAGCGTCGTTATGAGAGCCGTCAGGCAAAACCTGAAGGACAACGTCTGTCCAGGAGCACTTTACCCACCTAGACCTGGCTGCTCAGCGTTTATGTTGACCCTGTACTCCTTACAAAACACCTGGTATGCTGTCGTCGTCGTCTTCTTCTTGGTCTAGATTAGGAACGGCAAACAAAAAAAAACACTCAATAAGAGAGGAGGAGGACCTGGAAAACGTTGGGATTGTTTTTAGCAGGGAATTTAAAAAGAACCTTTTCTTTATCCTTCTCGTGCTTGTCTTTGTCTTTATCCTCTTTCTTCTTCTTCTTCTCGGTCCCGTCGTGGCCCTGGTGGTGGGGGGCGATGGGCTTGCTCATGGCATACATGGGGCCAACGGCGCTATGGCTGACGGTGGGATGGGAGTGGCTGTGGCCTCTTGAAGACTCTGGCCAAAATGACACAAAGGTGTTTGTCAGGTACGCTGCGAAGCAATTTGTGGCGGTTTTTATCAGAGGGATGGAGGCCTGAAGGAAAGACCAGTGTGAGGCTAGAATGGTGGAAATAAAGCAGTAATACATAAGGGATGTACACGCACTTATCCAAACGTTTCACCGCTGTTTTTACTTTTAGACGTGAAAGAAAAAGGGGCATTACACTTCCACCATAGTCACAAGAAAAGATAACTGGCTATTTGCAAATGTTTCTGGTTGAAAAGAAAACCAAGAAAAAAAAAAAAAAAATGACGGTCATGATTTGGAAACAATTCCGGGTGAAATTCCCCCCTTTGCTAATTCCAGTTTCATAGCCACACATTTCCAATTTTATCCGTTTTGTACAGATATTCTAACCACTATATACTTCCATATAACTGAAATTTAAAGAATTAATTATTCAGAAATACCGATTTGCGTCAACATCTATATAAACTGATCCATTTGCCAAACTGACAAACTTAAATGAACCTTTCTTTGATGAAAAGAGATAAAAAAATTCTAAATAAAATGAATAAATGGTATGGTTTATTGTTTTAGGATAAGATTGTTTAATGATAATCAATGTAATAACCATAAAACTTTAACTGATCTTGTCTGGAAGCCTAAAAACTATTGTTGGGAGTTTAACCTTTGGCGTTTAACATGTTTTTCTTTTCCGCAGTTAATTTTAGAGAGAAATATAATATATAATAATAATTCAATTCTAGAAATAGAATTGAAAACATGACTGAGTAAAATGATTAAAATTAGTACAATTGCACTTATATAGCCCATTTGACCGTAGCCAGGTTTCCACTTTAGGCCACTGTATGGATCTCTGAGTGCCTCAGTGACAGATAATGCTAAAAACACTGAGAATAAATTTTAATTATCACATAAAATTATCACTTTAAATATCACAACATATAATTTTAAGTTAATACCACCCATCCCTAATTATAGCCCATCTGAATTTCTTTTGGGTCTTATCCCTGTTTGAGCCAGTTGCCTTATGAAATATAAAGAGATAAATCCAAAATAATGGTTTATAACCTCCTGCTGATAGTTCTTATTTATTGGACCACATACCCACATTTCTACACAGCAGACTATGACTTAATTATTAAGAAAATGACTTCAGGATTAATAAAGCATTTATAAAAATGAAATCATGGTTTTTCAAAGTGGATACTAAACGTCTCTGCCCAGTGGATGTGAGCTGCTATGTGGTGGGTGCCAAACCGCTTGGCAGCTAATTATAATGAGCAACTTTTAATAAAACCATCAGCAGGGTAAAAAGTGACGTGGGCAGAGACAGAAACCTTCAACTCTTTAAAACAGAAGCACATAATGAACCATAAATGATCTATTGCAGCAAATAGGCCTAAAAACACAAGCATTTCCAACATCCAGTCAACTCACCTCCCAAACTTTTGCTGTGCTTCTTGTCCTTCCCACTTTTGTCCTTGTCTCTGTCTTTCTCTTTGTCCTTTTTCTTCTTGCTTTTCTTGCTCTTCTTCTTCTTTTTGGACAAGTGTGTATACGAGTCGTCTATAATCAGCTCCCCGGCCTCCAGCTCCCCCCCGGACGAGGAGCTATCATCCCCCACGCCGCCTCCGTAATGGCCTGTAGAGGAGGCACATCAGCATTCAGAGGAAAACCAAAGCTTACGTATAGAAAGCCCTAGATGCTGCAGGCTGGACGGATCACTTTTTACCTTCTACCTCCACCTCCTTCCCCACCACGGGCAGCGGCTCTCGGCTCAGCGGCAGCTTCTTCTTGGGCGACTTTGACGGCTGCATCCTCTCTCTGTCCTTCTCCTTCTTCCCGCCGGCTTTGGACGAATGCGTCGTCACCGGGAAGCTCTCCGGCTCCTCCTTCTCCGGCGACATGATCAGCTTCATTTTCAGCCCGTCGGCCTCGCGTAGGGTCAGGGGCTCCTCTTTGGGAGCGCCGCCGTGAAACAGAGACGACTTAGTAGAGGAGGAGGAGGAGGAGGAGTGCTTCTTAAAAGACGACGACGACAAAGACACGGGGCGCGAGTGCGATGCCGAGTGGCTCCCTTTGCTCCCGCCTCCGCTGCTTTCACGCTTGCGGTCCTTGGAGGAATGCGACGAGAAAGTGGGGTAGGAGGGTTTCTTGTGCAGGTGAGGGCTGGGGTCCGAGCCGGTGGCCAGGGGAGAGGTGATGGCCTGCAGGAGGCCCATTGCCGTGTCTGTCGGCTGCGACGAAGAGGGTGAAGACAGGGGCGGAGAGCGCTCTACAGACTTATGCTTTTTCTTATGAGGAGGGGGGCCTAAACCATCGTGATCTGACAAGGACAACAGAATACAGGTAAGTGGAAATTCGTAAAACTGAGATATTGGTAAAATAAACTGTACGATCCGTTTGCTGCCTTACAAATGAAAAACTTCCAACGTCATTTTAGACGGATTTCCTGCGATTGACCAACACAAAGTCGTGCGGAATTGCGAAGATTTGGGGAAATGATTCACAGCATTAAATCGTTTCGCCCGGAAGCTTTTTGAAAAAGTGTGTTTTGGCCCTGCGTTCAGGACCCTTTACTCCGATATCCCCGCAGAAGCCACCACCATGGTGATGGCGGCGGCGGCATGCTGTGGGATCTGATGCAAGGAAACAAACTAAAAATAACTCCAACTTAGCGGAGCTTCCCCACAGCTCTGAACATGCGGGCAGAGCTACAATCAAAGGGCAGCGCTCACCTGTTGGGGTGACTCGGTCAAAGCCGAGGCCTAAACCCAATTCTGAAAAACAACGTTCAAATGCTTTCAAAGGTGGAGACGTACCCATTTTTTTTTTTTAAAAACAACGGATCCACTTCATATTGGTGCATGACATTGTTTTGGTCTATCCCATAACATTCCGATAAAACACCTAAAAGGTTTTTCGGTTGTAAAAAAACGTTAAAAAAAAAAAAAATTAAAGATAAATTCACCAGTGGCTCTACAAGACATTGTTTCCCATCATGCATTCAGACCTATGGCCTCTCACCCCGGTAATAGTGGTCCTCGCTGTGTTTCTTCTTCTTCTTGTGCAGGTCACCTCCCAGCATGAAGAGCTCTGAGTCCTGAGTTGAGCAGTAACGACACGTTCATTAACACTGCGACGAGCATTGAGGCAAACGTTTAGGCTACCAAAGACAACCCACTCACCTTTGGACGTTTTTTGGATGACTTGCGTACCTCTGCAGCAATCTCCTCTTCCTCTCGTAACAGATCCTTGTAGGACCTCCTCTTCTCCCTCTGACTGCGGCCGGCAACGAGGCCCCCATCTGCCCCCATCTCTAAAATACGACATTCAATCAATCTGTAATTCGTTTGTCCAACGGTGGTTTAGAAAAGCCTGTATTTACAGTGCCTTGCAAGAGTGTCGATATTCAAAAAGGCTTTCTGACAGAATTGCCCTGGAATTAGAGTCCCATAGATTCTGACCAGCGTCCCGGCCCCTGCTGACGACATCTCCCTGCAGCCTGATGCTGCCATCATCACCTTCAGGATTTGCCCAGGACGAGGTGGAGAGTTAATTTCCTGACGCACAGTGTTTGCGTGTAGGCCAAAAAAAAGTTCAATACTTGTCTAATATGACCAGAGCAAGGTTCTTCCACATGTCTGTCGTAAGAACAGACTCACCAATCTAAGCTGTGCATCTCTGCAGCTCGTCCAGGGTAAAATTTGGGCCTTTTGGCATTTTCTCATGTAGCTGACCTGTCAGTTTATGGGAAGGTCTGCAGTTGTGCCACACCATCTCCATCTCTATAGGGCGGATTGAACAGATCTCTGTGACACCTTCAAAGCTTGGGCTCTTGTTTAATAACCTAATCCTGCTTTGAACTCCTCCACAGCTTTCTCCCTGATCTCTCCGGTCTGCTCCTCGGCTTTCACGATGCTGTTTACTCTGAAATGTTCTCCGGCGACCTTCCGGGGCCATCACACTGTATGTATACTGAGATCAAATCATATTGGCCTTTCTAAGGCATCAGAGTGAAGGGGGACAAATGTAAATGCGTGGCACCTTTTAGATTTCTTTATGTTTTGCATAAAGACATAAAACAAACAGGACAATTATGCGCTGCTCAGTGCAGGTCTATTACATAAAATCAGTGGCTGTCACTTGAGAAAAATGTGGTACGGTTCAGTGGTTATTGAGACTATTGCAAAGCACTGTGGCATTCTGTCTATACACCATTAATTACACAGACGGAGAAATTAATAAAGTGAATAAAGGATAAATTGCATACATCCATACAGAATAACCATAGCAGAAAAACAATGGAGAGTGACAGAAACAATGCCTTCTTTACCCTTTAACTCCTCATATGCCATGGTTTTCTCTCAGTCGACTCCTTTTCGTGTTGCTGGATGCGGACAGTCCTAAAAATTAAGAGCAAGGACCCGTCAAGCAAACACAGAAAGAGGCAAACTAAAGCCCACTTAACCCGGGAGGGCGATTCTGACGGACAAAGCCTCTGCCACTGCCTTGGCTAAGTTCAGATCAAGAAACGAGACTCAAATGCGGATAAACGTGACTTCCCTCGGGAAAAATAATATTAGCGTTGTATAAATGCAAGCAGTGTCTGGCATTTTCAAACCAATACCAAACTGTTAGCTAAACTAATTCCCGCCTACTTTCGTAAAGATACACAAACACACCCCCTTTCCTCCTCGCTAATGTCCAGCACATTCACGTCCTGCGTCCCTCTAGGGGAGTTTGCATTTGGCTGGCCGGTGACGGCGGCTCAGGAAACACCGAGGCTCTGCCGAAAAGCTAGGCCGCGCTCGCTTTAAGTGGACCACACTACGCGGCCAACATGCATTCACCTCATTCATACATTTGTCTCATATTGCTCAGTAACATGTATATTACAAGCGCCAAAATGTGAGCAAATACTCGTTTATTAAATTGTAATACCTCTATGGAGACCTCCAATTTACGCGGGTCCGTTCGCCATCTTTATTATCGGCAGACAACGATTCGCTTGTGGAAAGAGGCGTGGCCTCGGTGACGCAGCCAATCAGCGTGGGAGAAATGCGGAACTTTTAAATATGCATCCACCGATGCTCCTTCTTTTCCACTTATCACGAAGACTCCTGGCTGTGTTTTAATTTATTACCAATGTAATAAAAGATGTAAAAAAAAAAAAACATCACTGAATATCGCTGTCAACGACAGAATGCCACAATCATAGCCAACTTATTGATTTATTGGATCATTTTAAATTCCAACAGCAAAGTTTTCTTTACAACACAGTTCAGAAAAGAGTCACTGTGCACAGTTAAAAAAAAAGGCAAATGACAAAGACACTTTGACAAGAAAACAAGATACACCAGTTAAAACTGTTAAACCATTGTGTTGTGTAATTATCACAGTATATTCAATGAATGGAAGGCAAACAGAAAAAAAGTGAGCACACAACCTTACTCCAGTTACACTACTGTTTCCAGAGGTCGAGTAGATTTTTTATAAGTTTTTTTTTGCCTGTTCTGTTAAATCTGAACCAGTTTTTCCAAGAGTTGCGCCAATTAACGGGGACCAGAATTCGCCGCTTTACACTTGCCCAGCCATCATGACCGAACAAGCGACCGAACAAGCGTCAACTAAAGATCCAACCGTTTTTCCGATTGGTTGCCCCAGTGCCGACAGGGCTTGCTAACGACCCAGAGAAGAAGAGTCAAAGTTGTTCTTTTGAAGAGCGCCGATTCTATGTAACACACTGGATTTGGAAACATTGGGAGTCTCCTGAAAATCCTATTTGAAGTTTTGGTCTATATTATCTAGGAAATAGACAAACAGATTGGTTCAAACAGAACTCCTCAATGAGAGATCACACAAAGACTTTGTAAGGCCCCCGTACATAGTTACAAGAAATGTATGAATAATTTAATACTTTGATAAATCTGGCAGTAAATCAAGGTTTTCCACTGAAACATCATGTTGGAAACAGTGGCTACTTATATTAAGTGCATGTGGGTGAAATATATATAAAATAAAGAACATCTTTCATGGTACACCTCCACACATCACCTAAAGAATATAACTGTATTTTGACAGATGTAGAAAGAGCCGTTTTTTCACTTTTCAATTAACATTTTGTGAGAACGGTTACATTTTCAATTTATCCAAAAATTATAATAAATATAGTACTTAAAGAGAAATTGGAATCGGTAGTTCGGATCTTTAAAAATAAAAATCTCAGTACCACAAAATTCTACATCTCTGGGTTTCTAACAATGTTTTTCAACAGAGTTTTCTTTCTACAATTTGAGTTCAGAATAGCTTAACCATAAAATCAATGGGTTTTGTATCAACGTAAAAACTTGACAATCCCGTTTCTAATAGAAAACTCCTTTGGGAAAACTTCATGAGAGACATTGTTGTTAAATCGTTCTTGCCCTGGTCCAGATCGACAGGCTGAGGGCTTTTGTCCACAGCGGTCCCTTAAATAAACACCGACAGCCATTCCCAGTCTGATGGTTAGACATGTGCCCTTAGGGTTGTACACAGATAATCAGAGGCTTGGCTTATTTAAAAAAGGAGCTGGACGGCTGCTCTGTGTACGGTTAATCTTCTACCTAGCATCCAGGTTCTGTTTCTGTAGACTAAGTGACGTAAAGCTGGCCAGTAAATCAGTCACCTCATCCACCTATGAGAGAACACAGAAAAGCGTTCAAGGGTTGATGAAGCAAAAGCAAATCTATTTAAAGTTTCTTTTCAACAGTTAAAAAAAAAAAAAAGCCACACACGCTGCACTGGAAATATTCTGTTACAGTAAACCCCCCTAGCACCTGGTCACGGTCTAATTCTCACCTGTTGTCTGGTGCGTGTGTGTTGCAGCTGCGTTGAAATGTGCTCCAGCCTCTCTTTAGCTTCACTTTGGCCCATCAGGTTTAGGTACTCCCTTAGCATTTGAATAATCTGCGGGAGAAAATCATTAAACGGAATAGTTGACGCATTCGGAATACACGAGTAGCCGAGACCCCAGGCTGTTGTTTGCATATCCAGCCTTGGCCTTGTGTACCTGGGTGACTTCTCCTCTGAGCGTCTCCAAGCTGCGCGATTCTCCTTCCTGCAGGATGTTAAGCTTAGAGCGCGCTAGATGCAGCGGGGTCCGGCCTGCTCGGTCAAGAGCATCCACGCGAGCTCCTGGGGAGAAACGACATACGTCTGTTTTAGACATGAAAAGAACCTGATCAGTTTACTTTGAAAACCCGCTTCAGTTTTGATTGCGTCGTCGAGTTTTGATTCTCACTGCCGATGACGTAATCAAAATCTGAGTTAGTGGACGGATGGAAGGAGGAACGGATGAACGGATGGATGATGATCAGACAGATTAGATGCTGGCTGGCTGGCTGGCCGGAAGAATGGATGGATGGATGGATGAACGAATGGAGGAAGGAACGGACAGATGGATGGATGATGATCAGACAGACTAGATGGATAGATGCTTGGATGGATGGATTAATAGATGAACAGACGGATGGATGATGATCGGGCTGGCTGGGTGGTTGGCTGATGGATGGATGGATGGATGGATGGATGGATGGATGGATGGATGGATGGATGGACGAACGGTCGGACGGATGATCAAACAGACAGATTAGATGCTGGATGGATGGATGGATTAATAGATGGCTGAATGGATGAAGGCACGAATGGACGATGATCGGACAGATAGATGCCGGCTGGCTGGTTTTTAAGAGTGTGGATCAGGAAATAAAGTAAAAAAAAGATATTTTCCAATTCTAAATTTTCTCTTGATCAAATTAATTTCCCTACTTTCCCATCCAGCTGCTAGACTAGGGCTGGGTATCATCTAGGATGAGCCGATTCGATACCATTCTCGATATAGTCAGCTTGATTTGACTCCAATATCGATATTTATTACTTTCAAATTAATGCTAAGTCATTCAATCAACAAAACCAGCCGAATATTATATTTATGTTGAATTTATTGAACACTGATATATTAACAGAAAAATAAAGTGCATTTGGTTCAATGCATTTAACATATCACAGAAACCAAAACTGTGCTCAAACATCTGATTTTAGGGACGAAAGCGCTTCTATATCCTGCCGGCCATTCCGCAAATTTGTCTTACTGCACTTCCTCTCTGTGAACATTAATGGGGCGCTGTAATAACGCCCCCTAGGGGTTGGGAGGTATGTCGATACTGAAAGGCAGAATCAGTATTAAATCGTTTTTAAAAACATCTATATCAATCTTGGTATCGATTTTAATGCACAGCCCTATTCTAGACTGACCCTGAAACAACGCAGATGGCCCTTCACAGCCAACTGCAGGAACGTTCTCCATCAGACACCTTTGGGTTTTAGGGTCAGTAGCAGAATCAAGGTGCTACGGTAGCCATTCGTTTAAGCTAGAAAATAAATCCGCTTGCGATCATTTCATTCAACCAAGTCAAAACTCAAGCAGTCAAGTCTTCTATGAAGGTCTCACCTCCTTTCAGCAACGTGGTGATTACAGGCACGTGGTTGGTACAGGCCGCTGCGGGAACACAGCATGAAAAGAGCTCAAGTTTTAAAGACACTTCAAAAAAAACTGCTCTAAATACATAGGCAAGCAAATTTCATTCATATAGCACCTTTCTCAGGCAGCAAAGTGCCTCACAGTAAAATGCAAGAAAAAATACTTAAAAGAGAATTTAAATAACGAAAAAAAGAGGTTTAAAACAATATTACTGAAGCATTCAATCTGCAAAAGTTGACCTTTAAGAAGAGCGGCGCCGAGCAGTCAAACATTACTGAGCACAGTAACTAGAGCTTTTACAGGTGAGGAGGGCTGCCTTACCCAGGTGCAGAGGGGTATTTCCCAGGCTGTCTCTCTGGTTGGGGTCGGCACCGTAGCTCAGCAGCAGCTGCACTAAAGCAAGAGAAGAACAGCACCAAAACAAACCCGTCACGTTTGCGCCTCTTATTGCAGGTTTAATTAACTCAGTAGCAGCCAACGTCGTTTAGTGAAAACATCTCCTCAGACACTGCGTGATGGAAACCGGGGCCACGCTCGAGGGATGAATTCAGGAGGCTGCACGCTTAAAAGAGGCCGCGGCCCCCAGCCGTCACCAGCCCTACCGATGCCGTCGTTGCCGTTGCAGGAGGAGAAGTGGAGGGCTGTCCTGCCCTTGTCATCGGCAGCACAGGGGTCGATGTCATCCTCGAGGAATTTTCGCACTTAAGAGAAATAACAAACAGGCAGAAATTTATTTTACCTCTTTTATTTTATTTTTTTACACTGCTTCCAAGAAATGTAACTGGATCTCCACATGGCTCGTACCTGTGTCTATATCATTGCTGTTGGCAGCTTCCCTCAGTCTTTTAGCAGCTGTGGGAAAAGATGGAAATGATGATGTCGTGAAAGGCACACTGAATAATAACCGCAGAGATATAAACAAGAATCATGTATGGAATAATAACAGATACTTCTATAAACGTAACAACTTTTTAATACTGGGATTTGTTTTTCCTTTTATACCCCGCCTAAATGTTCCTTTCTCCTAGAACTGTATTTTGCACACGTATATACAATACAGTGCGTTTTCCTGTGATTTCTATTATTTTGCTCCTTCAAGATTAGTGTCCAGTGTCAGTTTTTGATATCAGCAATATGGCTCTCTTAATAATTCAAAATAATGAAAATGACTAAAAATTATATTCCAGTTTGCCGTCTGGCAGAGCTGATTTTTACATCCGGGAATATGTCCAGTCTTGATCTTATGCATCTTTGTGATGAATTAAAGGGCTATTTTGGTGTTTTTACACAAGTCTTGAATGCATTTTAAACACCTTCGATCCTAAATCCATATTTAGACTGGCTAGACCTAAAATAAATACTTTAACACTATACAAATATTCTGTAAAATAATTTTGGGGATTAAGGAAAGCTTTATTCTAATTGGAACGACACAAAACAAGCATTTTTAAAGCATTTTTTTCCAAAAAAGGACCACATTTGTTGATTTCTATTTCACTTTACTACATTATCATTATTATTATTAAACATTCTGTCCTTTTTTGATTAAACACGTTCTTTCCAGGCATTCTCGCCGTTAGCAAACGAAGAATTTCATTGGACAAGACAAACCCAATGAATAATCACTGTTTTTTAGGTTAAGACAACTGTGAAAAGACTGGGCACCATGGCCGGACTTATTTTCCGTTGAAGATGGACATTCTTAGACGTTTTGTTTGGAATCAATGTATTCATCCATGCAATTAGTATCGGATCAATCCCTGCTGGTTTGACAAGGGTCATATACCCGAAATGGTTTTAGTTTCTCCAATACAGCATGTGGGGGGAAAGCGTTGCCTTTATCATCTGCCTGCAAGCCGAACGCTGCCAGTGCCAAGCAGAGCCGTCAATAGGGGCCCTGCTGAAAAGCCTGAGCATCCAAATCGAAGCAGCCACATCTGTATGCCAACTCTGGGCCAATAGGTTTACGTGGGGTAAAACGAGTGGGCCCACCATCTGCCCATACACATGTAGGACAAACTGAGCAGCATGAGCCGACCGTCTGTAGCTGAGCTACATGTCCTGCCAGAACAACGGCACACACGTTAGGTCAGGAAAGCGGATATACGGAAGAAATATAGTCTCATTAGAATCAGATTGTTTTTTAGACATTTAATTTGTAACAGAATTTTATATAAGTTAGATAAGGTGAGTATTTTTTCTCCTGTAAAAAGAAAAACACACTAATTGAACTTGGTTCCTTGCATATCAGTTTCAGAAGACCAATAAAAACAAACTATAGTTGATCTCTGATGTCATGAGAGCAATCAGAGCGCATCCTGTCCTAGAGTTGTGCTTAATGACAGTTTATAATAAAATTGTGCTTGTTTTCATCCACCTGTACAATGAAAGTATGTAAATAATTTGTGATATTTACCATTTTCTGGATTTTTAGCTCCCAAATAAACCAAAATACTGAGTGCCCCTACATTAATTTTGCTAAATGACGACTGAAGGATTGAATTTATCCAGGCTGTATTAAATTAAACAGTCTCCGAGTTTCTCCGGGAGTTGACTGGCTTCTTTCCCCCCTGCATGATTTATTATTTCATTTTGTGGAACTGATTTTTTTTTAATTTGCAGGACCGTTTTAGACCACGCAGTTTTTATTGCCCTAAATGAGGCAGACCTGATTGAGACATAGTTTAAATGAAGTCTGCGTTTGGCCTTCATGATGAAATCAGGTCCTCGTTGCTCAGTGGGGACCTGCCCCCCTTACCGTAAATGTCTTTCCCAATAGGACCGAGATTCCGCACGGCTCGCTGGTGTCTCCTGGCCCTGCTCCCCGCTATCTTCCCCAGGCCGCTCGACACACCACCCGGGCCGAGCTCGCCTCGCCCCGGCTCCCACAAAAGGTGCAGGTACCTGAGCTCTTTGTCATCTTTGGAGCCGACTCGACCCAAAACCATTTTGCCTTCGCCTATCCCGCTGATGCCAAACCCCACGGACGCTGCTGCTGCTGCTGCTGCTGTATCTGCGCCCACGTCCTCCATCCTCTCCGCGGCGTTCCGCGGCTCTTCGTCCGCCGCTTCTCGGGTCTCACCTGCAGGTCCGTGTCCTAGCATGTACTCCCCTTCGGAGATCGATCGGTCATTTTCCGGAACAACGACTGAGCTCCATCCGTCCATGTTTTACTGTTACATGGGTGGCTCAGTTTCTGACAGACTATCCTTACAAGTACTGCCAGCGCTCGGAGTGAGCGCAGCTCTCAGGAGAATGTGGAGGCCGCCATCAGAGTGCCGCCGTCACTCTATGGACCCATTGCACGAAGGGTAATGAAGTCTCCTAGTGAAGCCGAGCCATGCTAGATATCTTGAACAGATAAAACGACACAAAACCTTCGCCCTCCCGACACCAAGATGTCAGCTATTTTACAATTTGCATTACGTTGTGTCAAACTAGTAAATAAGACAGCTATTGGACCTTGATCGGTTTCAGGTCACTAACAACCAATCAGACTTCGCGACATTTGTCTGTTACTCTCCAATAGCGGCAACCCACTAAAGCAGCCAATCAGAAGGTTCCAGTGCTGGACCAATCAGCGTTCAATAATTTTTGTGAGCATGGCAGCAAGTCCGTACGTCGTATTCGTCGCCATATTGTGAGTGGCAATTATTGTTGAAATACGTAGAAATAAAAAATATACACGTATATACATATACTATATCATATAGTATATGTTATACACACATTTAGTCTATATGTGTGTACCTTTACACACGTGTATATTCAGTCACAGCCCTTAATATTCTACAATGCATACACAATATCAATGACATTGTGTGTTTTTTCCAAAGGTAGTTTTAGTCTTATTTTGAATAGCATAATTTTGTTAAATTTTGTCTCACAGATAAAAACTACTAGCGCTAGACAGAACATATATTATTGTATGTCAAAACAGTCATTTTAAATTAGCCGCATCTATATTCAGCTACTAGTTGACTAGTTGAACTTTATATTTTTATGTATTGTATGCATGTTACATACATATATGTATATACGGTCAACATCCTAACACTAAAACATTAGTGTTTTACTAACACTAAAAAATGCTGGAAATGAATTATAAATAAAAGAGAGAGACATGTTATATACCCACTTTTATGGATGTAAAACCTCAAGTAAAAACACTGAATGAAGCATAATTTGTGAAATGAAATAAACAAGCTCTCGAGGAACATATGGTTTCCAGTGATCAACAATAACTTGCAACCTTGCAGGCTATGAAATCAGGTAAAAAACATGAGATAAATCAAGGGTGAGATGGAAAACTCCACCTTTATCTAAGGCTTAAACCCTCTAAAAATGAAGAAGAACATCTTTGGTTTAAATAATCTGACAGATTTACAAGATGATAGCAGCTGATCTAAATATCTCAACTAGAAGAATAGGACCAAAACAGCATTTAACGGGCAAAACAATCAGAGGTCAAGTTTCAGTCCGGAGGAGACGGATGCTCCAGCTGGTGCCAGGTAGTTTGGAAACGCAGGGCTTGCTCCCGTCGACGTTCCAGCAGAGACTTGCTCAGCCGGCACCAGTCCAGCCTCATAAACACCCCGCGTCAGCTGACCGTAGCGTTGGACGCCTCGCTGATTCAAATATCCCTGCTGACAAGACAGCGGGGACCTACGGTGCGTTAGGGCTGAGCGGAAACATGTTTCTGAAATGCAAAAGGAAACAGCAATTTAGAGAGAGATTTAAAAAGGAGAAAAGAAGAAAAAAAACGCCCCCACAAGGAGGATTTTCATGATTGAGGGTGTGGTTCAGAAATGTAAACTGAACATTTGCACCACACCAGGAAATGTGCTATCATCCTGTGTGATGGAACGTTTTGAAAGGATGAAATTTAGCTATTAGATACACGCTTCTTCAGGAGCAGAGTTTGCTGCAGCGTCTATGAATTGATGCAATCAGCTCAGCATCATTAGATAAAACACTTTTTACGAGCTGGCATCAACAACAGCTTTTGACTGCACTGTATTATAACTATAACCATATTGGAAGTCAAATATTTGCCTGTGAACTGATTGATGGGGTAATGCGTATATAAATTTGATCTGTCATCTAAAGCTTTCACCATTCTGCTTCTGCTCTCCACCCCCACAGGCGCTTTTCTCCTCTGCTCCCTGCTTGCTTTTCTCTACCTTTAACTTTAATCACCTTACCAAAACTGCAGAAAAAATGGACCAAGCTATTTTAGACTCAAGGATTTACATATTTTATTTAAATTTTTTCCTGTTTGGACTTTGAGAAAAACCAGCCGATGCCAACTAATCAGCACAAGATGACCCTCTTCACCTCAGAGAACTTTGATAAGCTTGTAAAAGAAATTGCTGTTATGGAAACAAAAATTCATCAACTTGAAGTAAATCTGGAGGTAAACGAATTTGGAAATGACACGACTCTGCACATGATTGCGAACAGTGACAACCAGCCCAGCAACTCCAACTTACAGATCACAGATGGAAATGGGATTAAGCCCACCTGCAGCCCACCTTGTAACACCCTGGGCGCAAGGCCAAACAATCAAGAATGAACCCTACAACTAGACACAGACAACTGGCCGTTGTCCCAGGGGAAAAGGAAACAACGCACCGTTATCAGGAGTGAACCGGCAGGAAAGTTTGGAATTCCACTCCATAACAGATTTGTGCCTCTTGCACCTTGCATCCAGGAAAATAATCCTTCTCCTGACAACAATCAAAAGTATGACAACAATCCTTGTTCTAAACGGTCAGCTCCAAAGCCTCCAGAGAAAAAGCGCCTGATTTCCAACTTGTTTTTCCTCTGTGAACCATGCACCATCATCAGCTCTGTCCTCCGACAAAGTACAACCAGTGCATAAACAGACAATGAGCCCTGTGCAGCCCGCAACAGCCAAGATAAAGATGGCCAAGAAGACGACGCACGAAGTGACTTCAGCAGAAAAGAAAATTGGTTTGGAGGTGTTAACCGTTTTTCTATTAAAAAACAAAATTATGGTCGGTAATGAAGTCATTGATTAAAAAAAAAATGTTAAGAAAAACATTTTTAATCAATGACTTCATTACCGACCATAATCTTGTTTTTTAATAGAAAAACGGTTAACACCTCCAAACCAATATTCTTTTCTGAGAGCAGACAGCAAAGGAAAGGTGGAGGAGTGGCAACATTATTTAGTGATTCATTAAGGCGTAAAAAGGGTGTTTCTGGGAAAATTCAACTCTTTTGAATAATCGGCTCTCCAGGTAAAGAGTCCGGTATCAATGAATGTCTTAGCATCTAAATACATCACAGACTTGTTATCAGTGTATCAACCCTCCAGACCATTAATGTCCTCTGGCTCCAGCCTACTCTGCTTACCCAGAACCAGAACCAAACATGGAGAAGCAGCATTTAGCTTTTATGCTCCACTTATCTGGAACAAACCCCCAGAGGACTGTAAAAATGCTAAAACCCTGAGTTCCTATAAATCAAGCTTAAAAACACATTTGTCTAGTGTTGTCTTTGAATGTTAACATTGTTAGGATATCAACAAGGTCAAGTGGAACGAGCTGTTTATCCCAGAACTGCATGGCACACTTAGATGGCACTGACCCAAAAGATTGGCACATATCTATCAGATACCACCCTGGAGGTGACGCAGCTTCCCTGCTGATGTCACAGTTTGGATGTGTACCGCCCTTGTATGGGTGTGTCCCGAGATCCCTTTATAATGTTTGCGTGATGAGCACTCGAGGCCTCCTGCCGATCAGGGGCCCATCAGCGCTGGTGTGACTGTAACTATTTCTCTGTCTTTACGTAGATAAAATTTAACTAAAAGCATACTTGTCTGTTTTATGCGTCCTACATTCAAGGTAATAAGTAAGTGGGGGTCGCCTGACTGGGTAAAACGAACTGGGTCCACCGAGGGTGCTTCACCGTAGTCACGGCACGGTGAAACAGTAACAAATTGGTGTTTCCGCCCGGACCCAAAAGGCGGCGTACCACCTTCCGTTTTCCGGCCAGGACGTCATTCCGGAAGAAAAACACACAGCGTGCGGCCGCAAAAAAGGTAAGGAGATTTCATTCATCTCCTAGTGTCTTTTTCTTCCTGGAGGGCCGACTTTTTGTATTTCTAAAGGCAGAGAAAGGTTTGAGGATAATTGTTTGCAAACGTGTCGATGAGAATTTGGGATTTGCGTGCGGTCACAGAGGTGAGAGTCCGGGAATCCTTGGCCAGGGTTCCGAAAATACTGTGCACCTTGAGAATTTAGGGTTTAAAAGGTCCCCTTGTTAGGCACAGAGGAAAATACGTGTTCCTCTGTGTGTAACATAAAAGCGGCCATTCTGACAGACACGCCTGTACGCGTGGCTTCTAAAACATCGTGTAGCCTAGAAAATGTGGGTTTAGATGCCCCCTTATTTTCCGCGAGGACGAACATAAAAGTCGTTTTTGCGGTAATATAAAAGCAGCCTTTTTCGAAAAACGAGCGCGTACGACCTGGCTAATACACAATAGTGTGAATGCGGTGGTTTGACGTTTTGTTAAAACCCCGATTACAGACGAATATAGAAAGAGAAAAAGCCAGTGGACGCACACACAACCAGCAGGACCGGAGGTACGTACTGAGTTAACTAAAGATTGGCCAGAGAGTGTGAGTGTGTATGTGTGTGTGTGTGTGTGTGAGACACGTTATTGTCATTGAGCCGTGGAAGTGAAGTGAAGGGTAAGGGCCTTCTCATCCTGAGTACACTGGCTCATTGAAACTGCCGTGTAAAAACACAATAATAAGGCATATAGGAACATAATAAGTTTTGGTGTCTGAGAGATAAAAAATAAGCTCTCATTGGACCGGGGTCAGGACGCTGTCCCAGCAGGTTGGCCAAAACGTGTGAGTGCTGGAATGACTGAGAATCAGGCAGAAAATGAGCTCCAGGGGGGTTCTTTAGGAACACTGCTGGAGACAGGAAAAAGGAGCATAATGGCAAACTTCCCACACAAAGATGCTGAAAACCATTTAAAACAATTTGAGGAGTGGTGTGAAAAAATGAGGAGAGACGGGGTTTTTGGTGATACAGAAGGGTCACCACCAGAGGCCAAAATGTGCACTTACTATTTGCAGATGTTAAAAAATAGATTAGCCCTAGCACAAGTAGAAACGGGTGATGCAGGTGAGTTTGCTCGAGAAAAATACCAAAAAGAGGAAATCAAAATAGCAGGCTTGATAAAACTAACTGAACTGTATTTCAGCATGTGCTTCTCAGGCCTCGACAAACAACAAGAGAGTGAAAATCTGCAGGGGGTAAGGGAATCATCTTCTTTCAAACAAGAAGGTAAGTACACAACTATGCAAAACAATCTGCATGGTGATAAGGGAGAACTGTTATCCAAGGCCAGGAGTGTGGTGACTTCATCAGACCCTTCGGTGCAGGTGCCTGGTATGGTGTTATGTGGGGGACAGATAAGCTGTGACGTAAGACCCAGATGTAACCTGCATTCTAGCGAAACTGATCTTTCTTTACCTGCAACAAAACAAAGTGTGCAACTGCCATTGTTTCAGACTCACAGTGCTACAGGACAGGTGAATGCAGCTGTTTACAGCCCTCTTTTATGTGCTGACAACGTTTATCTGAGGCACATGTTCCCCGATCCCAGAAAAGGGGCGCACCTTTGGATCAAAGCATTCGTTAAGACTTTAAGCGGGTATGTATTGGCTATTGGTGATGTGAGGACTGGCTTATCAGCATACCTGGAACCACAAGAGGTACATGCGGTTGAAGTCTCTGCTGGAACTGACGTACTAGGAACAGCTGCTCCTTTGGCCCCAGTGGCACGGCAACTTTGGAGCACATTGAGGACATTTTTATCCAGTAAGTACGGATTCTGGCCTTTTTAAATGACACTACACGTTGGGCAGGGGAGACGGCTTCAGCATATGTGAACAGAATGTTGAAAGTTTGCGCGCAAGCTGTCTGTCTGATATTGTTGCCTTCGTCATGTCTTGTACAATATATTGTGTCTGTTGAAATGAGATTATTGAGTCAGAGTGAGTGGGGGAGAGACTGCTTGGATCCGCGGATATTGAGTGTGTCTGTGTGTGTGTGTGCAAATGGGTCTTTGTGTGTAAGTGAGGTTACAGATAAATGTATTTGTGTTTTGTTTTGTTTTGGGGGTTTTTGGCGCAGGGGGGTGTTCAAAGTGCAACCAGTTGGTCGGGGCAGTTGGATTAATAAGAAAAAGAAAAGCGAAAGTTTTTAATAAAATAAAAAATAAAAAGGAAACGGAAACGGAACTAAAAGGGCGTTGCACCGGGGAAGCGTTTACGTGGGGACCGACTGGGACTTCCGTTGTGGATAAAATTGTTCGTAACTATTAAATGCAACGTATAACTTTCAAAAAGGGGTAAGCGTCCAGGTGTCTGCGAGACACAGAGTTGTATCCTTGCGGGGCTGAAGAGTAAAACCGTGTTTGGACGAAACATTCGGGGGTCGTAGCCAGCGCAAGCTCTCCACTTTTAAACTAAGCGGGAACTTAACACGTTGAAAATACATCTTTCGGCGTTGCTATAGACGTTTAAAAACTATGAAAAACATAGAACTATTTAAGACAGTCAGAAAAAGCAGGCCTGCACGTGTTTGTCTGTCTGAATGTCATCTTTGTATGTAAATGTATGTATTTGTGTATCGTATGTAACTAAACGTTCGTCTGTGTGATGTTCATGGTTTCAGAATGTTCATTTGTTTTGGGAGAACTGCAGCTCCGTAATTCAAATGACGTTTTAATCATGAACTACGTTAACTAAAAGCTGAAGAAAGGTAAAGAGAGATTTCAATAACAGTTTGTTTTCTTCCCACATTAAACATCCGGCCAAATTAAATTGTTACACTGAGAGATGCTAACGTGTCTTAAACAGAAAATATCCCAGGGCTGTAGGAAATACTTGGGACTGGGATAAAGTTTTTTTTGGAGCTTAATTATGCAATACAGCAACCAGAGGCGTTGGTGTGTATTCAGTTATGCTATTAGATTGCGTTTGGCTTGTGTTTGTCAATGAATTCATGACAGCTGAAATAATAACAGAGTAAAAGCTTTTATATTGTAATTTTAGAACATTAATAAAATGGCAAACAGCATATGGGGAGCATATGGGAGAATGTTTGGGAGAAAAGGATTTTACAGCTGCCTAAAAAGAAGAATTTAAGAGCACTAAGATATACATGATTTTTGATTTAAATAGATGAGACAAACTGTGCTTTAAACAAACTGTAGGGGACTAAATATGGTTGCTTTTCTAAGGGTTCTGTATTAATTTATTTTATTTCTTTTTACTGGGGATTTGAATGCAGCTAATGAGAAATTTTGAGAAGTGTTAAGATATCACAAGGCCACATTAAGCATGTCATCGGTTACAAAAGCATCTGATGTTATTAGTTATGCTGAGCTGAGGCAAGCCTCAGAGGGTCAGTTTAACCTGAAGCAGGACAAAAGATATGATAAACAAATCTGACCATGATGTAAACATCTGAATGTTATGGCAAGGCTGGGTCTGTGTGTTCTAGCCTGGGGGCACGAAAACTATGTCAGAGGGAAAGAATGAAATAAAGCCAGCTTGTGAAGAGTTAGATTCTACTTCTAATCTCTTTGTTTTTGGGTAGCTTTCTCAATGTGCTGAATTACGGGGAAAACTCTTATCATGTATAGAAAAACACTAGAGGCTCAAAAGCCTGAAAGAGAAAATGGTTGCTTTAAAGTTTCACCCTTGACCATTTAAGATTGAAAACCATTAATAACTAAGTTTGCATGATCGAAAGAGCTAGAAAGAAATCAAAAGAATGCTATAAGATATTGGAACACACATAATGCACGCTTTGGGAGACTTTTTACTTTCGGGTTTTTATTGTTTTGTGTATTTTGATTATTTCTTTGTTAAATGATTCCTTTGCTTTAATTTTTGCATCACCAGCGGCAAAAAAGTGACAACATTTGAGGTTGCTCGGCAGATAGTTTAAGAAAATGAGAAGTTTTAATACAAAACGCTGAAAGAAAAGGAACGAGAGATTCCTACCTCCCCTGGACCAACCAAGAACTTAGACACATCACATTAAGAACCAAGACACTAAAAAGACCGAGACACTAAAAAGACCAGGTTTTCTTTTGTCACCTAATACACTAACAGAATTGTTTTTCTCTGAGTTACTTCTTTCAGATGATGTGAGATGAAACTGTAAAGCCACTTTGTTCCGACAGAAGACTCTGGAAAGTGAGCTCTTTCAGGCCGTATGGTAAGAAGTCATGATCTAAAATGGACGTGCAGGGATTGACAAAAGTGACTAAATTATGCTAAGTTTAACAAACTTATGACAGGTAATATTGAGACCTTCTTGGCAAGGCAAGGCAAATTTAGTTATAAAGTACAATTCAGTATTCAGTATCCTTCTAGCGGTAAGAAGGTGGCTTTGGAAATTGTTCATGTACCTCTTCCAACTGTTCCACTCTCCACTGACTCACATTAACATTTCTATCCTGTTCTCTGCTTTTTCTTGCAAGGAAACCTGGTCATATATAATTGGAATGTGCTAACGGAGAGATTTTAGTCTCTTTTTAGGCATTCTCAGAGAAAAGTTAGTACCAAGCGGTGCCACAGTGGTCCAGAGGACGGAGAAAAAGGTGATGTACTTGACTCCTGCCTAATCCAGTTTTTAATCAAATTTAGAGAAAAAAAAAAAAAAAATCAGTAATTTTTGCAGAAGCTGCATAGAGGTTTAATGTGGAATGTGATGCTACAAAGTTAAGAGAAATGTTTTTATCAATGAACTTATACAAAGAGGTTGAACTGTCTGTAAAATATTTTGCTTGGATAAATTTTTAAGGGATCAAGATCTGGGGTAAAGGTGAAGAACTTCAAGAATAAGTTTGTTTTAGAGGGAACGATGTGGTTGATTTTGTTTTGAGACAGTTTTCTTGTAATTTTTGTTTTGATTTTTTCTTTTCAACTTATTTACACTACACTACGGATGAAGATAGACAATTCTTTTATTAGACAATTTGATTTTGGACAAAATCCATATTGGCAAAATGCTGGCAGAATTCCTTGTGGTTTCAGACACAACGGTTGGAGAAAGAAGATTCATGGACAATGCTCGTCCTGGAACGATGTTGTGGTACTGAACTGAGACATGAGGACTGAAAATGGACAACTAATTGCGGGGGCAAAGACAGAGGCATCGGAAAACCTTCAATGGACCGCAACACGAAAAAAAAGATGAGTTGGCAGACACCCCTTCTGCATTTCACATCAGATTTTCCTGCACATAATTAAAACACAAAACACACATTTGAAACATACACATTGGCGGATGCGCTTAGAAGAAAACTTTCAGATTAAAAGCAATCAAGATTATTATTAAACCCCTAGGATGTTAATTGTTTTAAGTCAGAGCTGTTATTAGCGAGCGATAAGAGGGTCAAACGCATTCGGACAAGTGGTACTGGTCTGGAAACAAAGCTGGTAGAGATTTTGGGCCGCTGATAAGAAGGATTTTCTTTTACTTGTCTAACAAGGTTTTTATTTAAATCATTTAAAATACATATAAATATGTTTTGGAATTTTATTAACCCCACAAGGGGTTTTGAAGTAGATTCAAAGAGGCACCTTTAAGATACAATAAGCTTCATAAAATACATCATGCATGAGAGGAAATAGGGGGGAACCGCTAAAAGACATCCATTTTGCACCAAAATATTAAGTTACGGGATGAGAGCATAGAGCAGCTTAAGTAATTATGCTAAACCTAAAAGGTTTGACAACTTATATTGGGGATTACAGTAAGGGGATTACATAGAGGGGCCGTTTAAACGTAAAAGGAAAGTGGATAAGAACATTGTATGCAATTACATCAATGAGCGATAATTATGATCATGAAAAAACTAGTGGGCGAAAAAGTTAAAGTAGGCATTACAGCAACAGTTAATAGCATAAACGAATAAACTAACGAGTGAGCAAGCTAATATTTCAATATAAGCAGAATAAACTCTAAACCTTTTAACCTTGTTCAAGCGAAGGAGAAATTGTGAGCACAACATTTACTGGGTATCTTAAAGTAAGCAGAGGCGCAACTAAGAAATTAATTATTAGGATGTAAAGCAACACAAAGGTTAAGGACTTAAATGGATAAAACTGCAAGTTTAGAATAATGCCTTATTCTAATAAATAACTTGGGTAAATTAGGATTGAAGCACCAGTGTAAATAGTTTGGAATTGTACGCAGTTACCTAAAAGGTGTGAGGAGACTTAACAACTACCTGTTTGAACACAAAATAGCACAATAATTGTTCTTTAACTAAATGTTAAAACATCCAGAAGAAATAAACCCACATAAATATAGTTTAGCCATCTATTAACCTAGTGGTCTTTTAGACCAGGATAATCTAACGATCGTCCTCTTGTACATGCAGAAAAGTAATGAGATCAATTAGATTAGTTGGACGTTTGGTATCTGGTCAGGACAGCAGAAGCACTCCTGGACACAAGATGAGGATAACAGCTCCAACATGATATCAATGCATGAAGGTTGGCTCTGAGGAACATCAGAGCTGCAATGGCATCAGACAGTGACACTCCTGCTGTGATAAAGAAAATCTTGAAAAGAACTATGCATGACTGCTTTGCTTCACAGGTGATGGAATTCAACTACAAGGTTTCACGAACATGACATGGAGAGGTTGGCGTTCAGGAAACGCACCTAAAACACACTCTTGGACTCTTTGGGGTAAATGGGCTCTAAAGGGGGACACTTAACAGGAGAGAAACTGAAAGCCTGGGCTTACGACGAGAGACATTTCAGACAGGGGGTGTGGACACCCAGGAATTGCTGCTGTGGTTTGAAAATGTCAGAGATTTGTCGCAGGTGGTGGAGTGTTTCGATGACCCAGGCGCTTGAAACCAGGTTGAACAGAGGAGACGACGTCGTGTTCCCACAGGGATTACCTGTAACCCAACACTGACTGTGAACAATTTTATGTTTGGGTTTGCTGGGGTTGCCAAAAGGAGCATCGGAGATGACTTTCTCTATCCTGACCAGGTTCACACTTAAAATGCAAAGAAAAAACAAAATTATAGAGGCCAAAACAAATACGGACACAGAGAAGTGTTTATACAAAGAATTCCACTATTCGTCAATTTAAGGTGCAGATACTAAGGCTAAACAAAGAATTAGAAGAAGGGCAAAACTTAAAGCTGATCATTTACCAATGGGTGGTCAATATTTAAGGGGTTTTAAAGGAACTGCACAATTTCTTCAATGATCACAACAGACAGTGATTGATGAAACAAACAAGCAAATTCTAGAATGGGAATTTTTAATCTGCTGGGACAAGACGGTGCAAACATAAAATAAGGATTTATAGATCACTGGGTGATATAAGATCACAAAGGTAATAATAATAAATGTATGAGAATGTAAGAAAATCACTCGGAGTAATGTCTGCTTAAAGTTTTTCAAGGATAAACTAAACACATGAGAACAAGAACTAGATACTTGTTAAAGGGTTGATTTACTTGGGGATATAATTATGCTTGGATGTATTATCAATTAAACTAATGTTGAATGACTGAAAAAGGTTTAAAGACCTAGAGCAGTATGGAGCTTCTTACATGGTCAGGGGGCGATGTGTCTAATAAGCAACAATGACTTACTGCTCACAGCATACTACGGTTTAAAGGTTTGTTTCAAACAAGATTCAAACAGGGGGACATAAGATAAAAACCAGGGTCGCTTACGAAAGCTGTCTGTTAAAACAGAAGCACGGTTGGTTTGATGTACGTCAAGCTGAAACTGATTCACAGAACTACTTCCTGTCTCCGCCCTGGGCTACACCCACTTCCTGAATAGCAACCAATCACAACTCCGTGTGGGCGAGGGGCATGCACACACTTCCTTTCTCTTAGCTGAGTTTTTCAAAATAAGACAAGAAGTACATAGGGCTGCTTCTTATTAACATCACAACATTATTCTGCAAATATATATAGTGGAGCTTTCTTTTACAAACTTAAGGGTTTTTCTGTTGGACTTTTTAGAAAAATGTGAAGTATTTTGCAGCTGGTTCAGTAAGAAGTTTCTGAAAGGTTTTAATACAATTCCTTGTGTGCTAGATAAATTGAGATGAACCGTGTCACAGTAGCCATGAAACATATGATGATAAATTTCTATTGCAGAGATCTTTTCAACTGTTGGACAATTGTAAGGTGAGACACACATGGGAAAGAATTATAGAGAAATGCTGCTGCAGATAACGTTGAACTTTCAGATTTTTCTTTTATATAAGAGTAATGCAAGATCTAATGATTACAGTAAAGGAGGTAAAGCTAAGAGCATAATAATTGTGAACGGAAATATCTGGATGTGAAAGTGTTTGAAGAAGGTAAATGTAAAAAGGATTGGGAGTCTTGATAAGAACACTAATTACACCTTGTTTCTGTTATCCAACAGTAAACAAGGCCTGGTGTCTGCCAACCATCCCAACAGAGCATTTTCCTGGGGATAAAATGCTTATTGCCTGAAAAAGGACAGGACACTCATTACCATCCAACTAAATCGTTTTTGTCCATGCTGAGGAATAAGAAGAGGACTTAAGAAGTTTGGGAGTACATGCCAGAGACCTATGATTTTTTATGTTTTTTCTTTCTGTTTGCCATGAAGGAGCAGTTGCCTAAGAACACTGAGCTGACCACTTATGCGCGAATAGATTCATGTCTGCCACGTGCTCAGACTGGCCTGACGTTTTTTACTTGCGTTATTGACGTACGGACACTTTTTATATCACAAAACTGATTTTTTCCTTTCTCTTCTCCACTGACTTCCATCACCATGTTTGATCTTATGTGTTATGATGTTTATACTGTGATGTTGCATTATGATGATCGCTATGGCTTTATGACTAAGAATGGAAACTCTCTGTTACAGACACACACACCAAGACCTACAGTTCTTGCAATCTTTTTGCTTTGTTATATAGAGAACCAGGATCTGATGGCTATCACAGATCCATAAGTTACTCGGTAAGGCTAATTTCTAGATTCAATACAGGGTGTCTTCTCGCTCAGATTGGCCCAGAGTGGGAGTGCCCTTGACTGGGGCTCCATCACTTTTTTGCCATTTCTTAGAGATGGTTTTTTGTGATGAAGACTCAGCCTGCCCTCTGATGCCCCCTACTGGTACTCTTGGATTTGTGAGGCGTGAAGGTGATGGATCGTTGTCCATAGGAATGGAGAGTGGAGGACCGAGTAGGAGGTTTCTTGGGGTGGGGGTAGAGTAGACGAATTTGGCCTTGATTAAGGTACATCTTTAGCTTATCTAGTCTAAAGTAAACTTAAAATAATGTGCGCATAGGAACCTAAAACAGGCCTAGCTCAAATAGTTGAACCCTAAATTGTAGTTAAAATGCTTGGACTGTGGTGTTGAGTAAAAAATGATTCATGCTGATTGATGCTAAGATGTTTCCATTGTGGTTTGTCCGGCCCATTCCTTGGAACTGTTTTCGTTGTGATGTGCCTTTGGGGCACACCAACAGGGGGGGCTAACGGACAACTGGACTGTTTTTACAAAGTGCTTTTCAGTCACACCAGCAGAGACTGTGTGACCCCAGAGACTGAACCGCACTATCGACTGCCATGGAGATCACAGATGGATGGACTCTGGAAGCCGGAAGCTGACGTGATTGGATTGCTTGGACTGGACGGAATGACCGACTGTTCTGGGAGAGGGACAGACTGAGAGCTGTCGTTCCACTGGTTGATCATCTTTGGTGATGTGCCATAATGACACATCATCAGGGGGACTGTTAGGATATCAACAAGGTCAAGTGGAACGAGCTGTTTATCCCAGAACTGCATGGCACACTTAGATGGCACTGACCCAAAAGATTGGCACATATCTATCAGATACCACCCTGGAGGTGACGCAGCTTCCCTGCTGATGTCACAGTTTGGATGTGTACCGCCCTTGTATGGGTGTGTCCCGAGATCCCTTTATAATGTTTGCGTGATGAGCACTCGAGGCCTCCTGCCGATCAGGGGCCCATCAGCGCTGGTGTGACTGTAACTATTTCTCTGTCTTTACGTAGATAAAATTTAACTAAAAGCATACTTGTCTGTTTTATGCGTCCTACATTCAAGGTAATAAGTAAGTGGGGGTCGCCTGACTGGGTAAAACGAACTGGGTCCACCGAGGGTGCTTCACCGTAGTCACGGCACGGTGAAACAGTAACAACATTGAGGTTTGTGGTCCAACTTGGCTTATACTGTATCAGACGTGCTGCTGCTGATTCAATGCAATGTGTTGCTTCTGCAATGTTTTTCCTTTCTCTGTAATGCTTCCTTTCCTCTGTTTGTTTTTTGTCTTGTTCATGTTCAGCACTTTGAATTGTCTTATTTCTGCAAAGTGCTTTATAAATAAACTTGCCTTGCCTTAAAGTGTAATTTTTTTGTGAATCAAACTAGTGCTGCAACTAATGATCAATTAAACTGTGGATTATTTTTTCAATTAATTGTTGAATCGGACAAAATAAACATTTTTAATTTTCCCCTTTCATTTAAAACAGAACATTTGGATTCACAAAGCAAAGAAGCGCACAAAAACATGTTGCTACTTAGGTGTTCTGTTACAATAACATTAAATAATACTTAATCGGGGCATGCTGGTGGCGCAGCTAGTAGCGTGACCCATGTACAGAGGCCTTTGTCGTCGACCCGGGTTCGACTCCAACCCGCGGTCCTTTGCCCCATGTCTCTCCCCCTCTTCAACCCCCTTCCTGTCTGCCTACTGTAATAAAAAGCGAGCCATAACAATGCAACCAGAGCAAAAAAAGAAAACCCTGCGGACAGTCTCTTTATGTAGATACTACACGCTACATTTTCTTCTACATATTTTTCTTCCACGGACATTTATATCCTCAATAAGTGTTTCTAATTTTAATTCGAAGAGTCAAAAAAGTGATTTGATGTTTAATACTTTATTTTTCTTCTGAGGGTTATACATTGTTGGGAGTGTCCTTATTTTTTTGTTGTTTGTTTTTTCTATAATTTGGGTCTGCCTCTACCCATCCTGAGTGTCTCACTAGAATGTCATAACGGTTACATAATAACAATAAAGACTGATATAAGACTGATTCTTGCAAAGTTAGAGCCCTGTTCCCCTCTCCCACACAGTGCCTTCACCCAGACTGTCAGCAAATTAAAACTTCAAACTTAATCAACAAAACATTATCATCAATCAGTCGGAATGAAAGTTTACTCTAAGAGGGCTGGTTTACGCCAACTAACTTGTTCTATCATCAGGCGCCTGCAGATTGTGCAAACTGCTGCAGCACGACTTAACTGGAACAAAAAAGTCTGAGCAGAAAAAGACGTATTTTTGCGCTGTTTTCAATGTTGCATTTGTTTGATGCAAACCCCCCAAAAAAAGCATCAAAAAGGTCTGACTCTCCAGATGACGTTGATCTAGATGATCATGACAAGTTTAGTTTTCCTAAGAAACATTCATGAGTAGGAATTTATCAAAACCAAAAATCCTCAGTCTGCCATACTTCTACATATTATTCTAGATTCACAGACTTTAACACTGCTGTTAAGGGTAAATCATTTTTCATTTAAGAAGGATGTAAACGGCTAAACATGGGATCATTTCTCATGCCTTGTTGCTTCTGCATTCTAATTTTTCATTTGCTCAAACTTTAGTCTTGCTTCAGTAGTTAATACCTATACGTGAAAACATGCTTTGCTACATTATGCTATTATCTACAACAGTAAAAAAAAAAAAACTCCATAGGTTTTCTAGATTCCTTCTGTTTCTCTCCCTGTCAGTCGCTACTGAGGGCGCCGCTGCTCACAGCCGCTCTCAGGGCAACGATTAGGGGAAACAAGAAGACAGGACAGAGTGGAGATGTTTTTCATTTGCTCAAAGAAGTCTAGTGTTGTTTCAGTGGTGAATACATTAACTGCATGTGAAACGGTGCTTTGCTGGGTCAAGTAGGAGAGGTGAAGAGGATGTGAGACAGAGAGGAGCAGTCTCTCTGATTCTTTAAGAAACGGGATAAACCGCTGAAAAAAAATAAAAATAAATAGGGTTCAAAGTACAGCGCAGAGGAGGTCCAAAAAGTAAGGATGTGTGCTGATCTTGCATGAAAAACATTAACAGTCATTTTCCATTCATTAACTCATGACTTTGTTTGGTGCCCCCCTGATCCCCTGGGCGGAGCTCTGACACTATATAATACCTGTTATTTTGTTTTGTGAAGCATGCAGTGCTCCCTATCTTTCAAGGGCTTAGTTTGAACAATTTTCTCTGTCATTTGCAGAATTTACTAAATTTCTTTGGACAATACCGCCTGCCCTCTGGCTCCACCTCGCTCCGTTCAGGTGGCTCTGCAGCCACAATGAACCGATAATGAAATTTGTAGCCAATGCTATTAATTATCCATTTTTATCCATTTGTTGTTGCAGCCCTAAATCAAACCCCAGATAAATAAAAAGAATTAAACTGAATATACCACATAAAGAGACGCTGATGATTTTTTTTTTATTCAGCATTTTAAGGGAATACTCGTTTTAAAAGTAAAAATACATTGTTATTTTCCACTGGAGAGCTTCTACCACGACGTGTTGTGATTTGTGTTGTCATTTAATTAAACGGCAATAATGATGGATTCGGTTATACTACAGAACTCTGAGTAGTCAACTGTTCATAAGTTGTGTTTAAGGAACAGACCAGTTACCTGCGCTGAATGCCCTCAGGTCAGTCTGAATACAGTGCTCCAGGAAGCGCCGCAGTGGCTGGATGTGAGACAGGGGACCATCCCATTCAGTGAGGAAGTCCTCAACCATGTGATGAATCGCCTTCGGCCTCGGTAAAGGCCAGCCATGGGGACGCATCTTCATGTCTTGCTCTGTAAAAACAGCGAAAGTAAAGCCGAATTCCCGAAGGTGACTGAAAACCTTCACAACTGCAATGATCCTTAATGTTGGCGGCAATCCTACCTGTAGGGAGCGAGTCATAGTAGTATAAAACAGGGTGGAGAAAGTTGGATTTCCAAGCTTTAGTCCAGTCTGTTTCTGCCCGGCCCCGCCCGAGATAGTCTATCTTCTTCTTCCCATACTGCATGACCACCACTATGAGTCCGTGACTGGACACCTCGTGGCCAGAAAGAGAGGCGAACCGGGGCAAAGCTTGGAGCAGAAACTCTTCGATGTACTCACAGTGAGAGCTAAAAGGCAAGGAAACAATGATCACAGACAAGGTTCACCAGAAATGTGTCTGTTGTTAGTATCCAGAACTTTTTCACATTTGTCCCTTTATAGTCAGACAGTTGAAAGCATTTAATCGGGATTGTTTTGTGATGGACCATCATAAAGTGGAGCATGATTGTGAAGTGGACGATGTGGGCTATGTCTCTGCCTGCTATTCACATCCACAGATTGAAATGTATGCCCTTTCTTCTTTGCAAAGTCAAGCTCAGTCCTATTGAGAGGAGGGTGTCTGAGATCGTCTTTTTACACGACCGTTAAAAATTCTAGTTCATTTTTAACGTTTTCTGATTTCCTTTCCCGTCGTTGTAAAAGTAAAGAGTGCAAAGATACTTCTGCAAAAAAAAAAAGCCTGCTGCTTAAAAAAAACAACTAATGGTTTTTCACAATATTTAGAAGTGAAGAGAAAAGCTAGAAAAAAAAAAAGCACACAGCTGCTCAGGGTGTCAGAAAATCATCCGCTCACCCTTGAAGAAGTATAACATCCCCGAGCACCTCAAACATCTGGTACGGTCCAGAGGCCTCGCCGACCCGCTTCAGGATCCAGGACGTCAGCTGCGTGGTCATGAGTCTGGTCGATGGCCACGGGTTGCCGTGGTAACGGTGCTCGAGTAAACGATGTACGGCTCGGGCTGAGGCAGAGCAACGGTGCAGGTTATACCCCGGGAACTGGAATGCTACTCATCACTGCGCTAGTTCGTTACAAACTAGGGGAAACGTTCCAAGCATCAGAAAAGAGAAAAATATTCTTACCTGTGTAACGGAATCCATGCACGAAGCCTCCAGCAGAGCCTCGGTAGTCTCTAGAGTGAGAGGCGGTCCCCAAAAGGAACAAACCGGGGGTGTTCTTCCCCTCGTACCACGCCGTCACACCTGGCAGTCTACCCTTTGCATTGTGGCTGTGTGGTGGCCGCGCAGAGCTGAGGAGGTTTCCACAAACACGGCTTGAATGGGTTGCCGTGACAGACGAGACGTTTTGCAGTGACGACTCGATGGAGTTATCGCGATCTGTACCTGTCAAAAATGCTGAAGTTGAACCTGAATCCAAGGCATCGGATCACCCGGTCGTAGGGTCTCCGCAGGGGAAAGTTGTCGATGTGGTGTCCTGGAAGCTCCTCTGGTGACACATCAGAAGCGTTCCTCTCATCGCCGGCCTGCCTGAACTTCTGCAAACCCAGATAGAGCTTCGCCCTCGTCTCGCCCTTCTTCCCTCCCGATCTCCTCCTGCCGCGCTCCTCCTGTTTGGCGATGACTATGTCCTCCAGGTGGGCCTCCACCAACCCGTCGAGGGACTTCAGCTGGTATGTGTCCAGCAGCTCGTTATTGACAGCTCTGGAAAGCATACGCAAAGCAGCGGGGCATTTGTTTTCCCTCTCCTCATCTTACGTGTGTGAATAACCTTTCCTGTCTTTTTTAACACCTTGCTTTACCTGAGATCTCCAACGTAATGCGTCTGCCAGGCCAGCCGAACGGGGCTGGAGCTGAGCATGTGCACCCGGCTCGCTCTTCCCAAGATGCTCTGGGTGGTCTCGAAAGCAGAGTTCCCTTTGCCCAGGATCAGCACCGCCTGGCCTTTGTAGTCGTCGGGGTTAGTGGAGATGGACTCGTAGCCCTCCACCAGGTCGGACCCCGCAAACTCTACCTCCTGGGGAACCCACAGACCCGTGGCTACTAGAAGGACGCTGGCAGAGGGAGAAACGAAAGTGTGATGCTTCGCAAAAAGCGTTCATGCCGTGTAAACTTGGTCACATTTCAACACGTTACAACCACCAACTTCAAGGTGTTTTATTTGGGATTTTATATGAAAGACAAACACAAAGCGGTACATGATGCTGAAGTGAAATGAAAGATGCACACCACACTTTTCAGATTTTTATGCGGAAAGAAATTCACCCCAGCGTCACTATCTCGAAAAAATACATTGACGTCTGTGGCTGTAGTGTGAAAAAAAAAAACGTTTCTTTCGAGTCACCTGCACGAGTAGTCTGCTGCGTGTTGATCGGTGAGGACGTAGCTCCTCCCTGCGGCTGACTGCACGGACCTGACCCGTCCGACGTCTACGCCGTACTGCACCTTCAGCCCGAGCTCCCTGACGAACGTGGACAGGTAGAGAGGGAAGGCGTCGGCCGGCGGGTAGAACTCGCCGCTGACCTTTCTGAACAGCAGGTCTGGGTTGTCGCTCAGCAGAGAGTTCCAGTCGTGCCGCAGGTTGAACTCTCGATTCCACCGTCCTGTGTGGATTTTGTTGATGCTGATCAGCTTCCTGTGCCGGGGATATCTTTGAAAGCCCAAAGCGAGCGAGAAAACAAACAAAAAAAGAAAAGATATGTTTTAAAATGTGACGTTTTCACAGGCCATTTCAAAATTTAGAGTTCTGGTGAAGTTGCTCACTTGTTAAAAAAGCTGCCCGGTCCAGAGTTCCTCTCCAAGATGATGTAGTCCCTGTTTGCTTTGGAGAGAAAGAACCCCATCTGCAGACCAGCGGGTCCAGCTCCCAGGACACAGTAATTGTAGTGGCGGGTACCATTGTGGAGGTGCTGATTGAAGGAGGTTAGGGCAAAGCCAAACAGGGTAGAAAGGATGAAACACAGAAGGTTCGGCTCCATAACCTGAACGGACAGGAAGCATAATAGCACTGGAATAAAAATGCTTGACGGTGTGGTGTCATACAGAATAAGTATTAAAAAGATTACGCTTTTATTCCCTTGATGTAACATTCTAGTCGTAAATGTCAGCGTTGTCATTGGCTGTAACCGGAAAATAATAAAGGCTTGAAAACATCGTTCTATGTGTAATTAATCTACGTATTTATTGAGTATGACTGTTTATGCTAATAGTATACTTCATGTATGATTTACCATGTTGACAAATGCTGAAAGACATATTTTTTGGGTGATTATAGAAACTCAGCTGTTAAGATGCATTCCCAAAAACGCGAACAAGGTAAAAAATTTTGCGTTGGTCGCCTGACGTTCCGCCTCTCTCTCACAGACAATCCGCGCGGACATCGCGGCGAAATTTTTGGCCCAGCTTGCTTCACCGCGTCATGAAATAGGAGTAGCGTCTAGGAGGCCAGGGCAGACCTCTGAGCTTTATGTAATGTGGAAAGGTGAACAACAGCGTCTGCATCCATGGATCCACCAGAGACACACCCGGTTCAGAGAGCACCACCACCACCTGCTCCCGGCGTCTGGAGGATGATCGCCTCCAGCGGTGCTTCCATCTGTTCAGGATCCACTATGAGGACCTACTGCCCCACATCAAGGGAACGGATCTCCCTCCGGGACACGGACTACAGACACGCTATCCCCGCTGCAGGGCGCCTTTTCATCCGTCTTCAGTCAGTAAATGAAGTCCCAGTCTCTCATTGGGTAATGCGACGCGAATTGACAAAAAAGTTGAACTCCAGCAAAATCTCGCTTCGCTCTAGTCGTGTATCAACTGAGCTTATTCACAGCTTCGCTTCGCTCTATTCGCCCAATTAACACTGTTGGCATCGCTCAAAACGGGTCGTTCACACCGCCAACCGTTAATTCGCTCCTGAACGCACCTTTACACAGGGATAACATGTAAATCGGGCGACTGTGGCTTGATGGGTTGAGTAGTCGTCTGGCAATCAGAAGGTTGTGGGTTCGATTCCAGCTTCCCCTTGCTACATGTCAATGTACCCCTGGGCAAGGCACTTAACCCAAAATTGCCTATTGAGCTGTGTCTTGGTGTATGGGGAGTGTTGGCCTGAGAGAAGGATGCAAGTACCCGGTTCAATCCCCAGTGCCTGCACTCTGGATCCCTGAGCATAGCCCTTAACCCCTGATTGCTCCCTGGGCGCTGGACATGGCAACCCACTGCTTCCCAAGGGAATGGGTTAAAAGCAGAGAACAAATTTCGTTGTAATGTATGTTTCAATGAAACTAAAGATTATATTACTATAAATCACTCGCTCCATTCGCCTTGTTCGCGTTTTCAATTGAACGCACCTTTCCAGCTTATATTTGCAACGCTGTCTTATGGGAACATTTTAGTGCTCTTGGGAGCCATCTGCTGGTGTGGAGTGTCCCTAAGCCACTGCTTAACTGCAGTGTTGCCAAGTCCGCTTATTACAAGCAACTTTAGGTATGTTTTTTTTTCTAAAGTTGCTTATAAATTTCGTGAGTCACAGGTTGCGTTTTTTTGGGCTTATTTTTTTTAACATGAAGTCGCTTGTTTGGACTTGTCTTTTTTCAACAGAACCCCGATTCCTTGTTACCACGCTGTGCACCAAGAGCTACTAGACCTGCTGGCTCTGCTGCTGCTTTACAGACAACGTGGCCCAGCTAAAATAAATACAGACATTTCTACACTGCAGAAACGGGATCTGTACCACAGGGTGGTGGGTTGCTTGTTGGGCTCATTTTGGCTTGTTTTCACAGAGCTTGTTTCTCTTGCAAGATCTGGCAACACTCCTTGATTTGCCTATACCTGAAACCCATGGTAATTATCAGCTGCTGTCATTGGTACAAAATGGTTTAACAGGACTATTTGGCAAAATCTTGCACCCTATTACCTTCTATGTAAAGAAGATGTCTCAAAGTATCCTGTCATATGCAACAACGTTCTTCATCCGCAGCCTGCGTGTGTTCTATAATTTAACTGAGGCTTTTGGGTTAACAGCGTCCCGAAGTAGCTGCATAGCTGTGCATATTTAGGCTACATTCAGCTCCAAAACTGAAGAACACCTTTATGGCGTAAACACACTGCACTTTAGCGTGACAGGACTCCTGAAACCCCCTCGGCGCTCCGTGAACCGAACGCCCTGGCCCGTGTTATGTCACCCTGGCCGGGGATGCGGAGGCTGCCGTCGCGTCGCGGGGGCCAGATGTGAGGACGGATTCGTACCAATCAAAGATGGAGGATTTAAAAAAAACAAAAACAAGGTTACCTTCTACAGGAGTCGGCGCCTCTCTCGCCACATCTGGGGTTGTGGAGCTATTGGAACGGCAGCGTGTTTGCTATCATCGGGCATTTTAAACCGCGTTGAGTGTGTGGAGTCCTCAGTGAATCTCTGCCCACTTTCCCCCCCCCCCCCCCCAGGCTATGGAAACCAATGGAGAGCTGCCTGCCTGCATAAGGGGGCGTGGTCAGAGAAATACCATAGGAAACGGAGAGCGCGAGTCATATTTCAAATCCACTTAAAGAGGCCCTTAATACCAGCTACCTGACACGTAATAAACAAGTTGGACCAAAAGAAAATGACTGCAACTGTTCCAACCCGTATTCCATCAACATGACTTCAATAAAACGACAGTTTGAGGCACCAACTTTTTCCTGTTATGTTTCAGTTCCCTCTGGTGGCTGGCAAACAGCGTGGTGGGTCCGGGTCCCGTACAGGGTCTGGAGAGATTTGCCCCACAGAGGTTGTCGGATGATTTTGTGTCCTTGTGCTGTTGAACCATGTTGCCTTGATTTGCTGTACCGATTAGCGACACCACTATCAAAATTGCTGGGAAAAAGTATAAAAAGAGTAGCCTAAACATCAATTACTAAGTGGTTCTCACATACACTCACCGGCCACTTTATTAGGTACCCCATGCTAGTAACGGGTTGGACCCCCTTTTGCCTTCAGAACTGCCTCAATTCTTCGTGGCATAGATTCAACAAGGTGCTGGAAGCATTCCTCAGGGAGTTTGGTCCATATTGACATGATGGCATCACACAGTTGCCGCAGATTTGTCGGCTGCACATCCATGATGCGAGTCTCCCGTTCCACCACATCCCAAAGATGCTCTATTGGATTGAGATCTGGTGACTGTGGAGGCCATTTGAGTACAGCGAACTCATTGTCATGTTCAAGAAACCAGTCTGAAATGATTCCAGCTTTATGACACAGCGCATTATCCTGCTGAAAGTAGCCATCAGAAGTTGGGTACATTGTGGTCATAAAGGGATGGACAT
Source organism: Fundulus heteroclitus (assembly GCF_011125445.2). Classification (NCBI taxonomy): domain Eukaryota; kingdom Metazoa; phylum Chordata; class Actinopteri; order Cyprinodontiformes; family Fundulidae; genus Fundulus; species Fundulus heteroclitus. The sequence goes on along the minus strand of NC_046376.1, from coordinate 30,057,894 downwards.
GGTCAGCAACAATACTCAGGTAGGCTGTGGCGTTGCAACGATGCTCAATTGGTACCAAGGGGCCCAAAGAGTGCCAAGAAAATATTCCCCACACCATGACACCACCACCACCACCAGCCTGAACCGTTGATACAAGGCAGGATGGATCCATGCTTTCATGTTGTAGACGCCAAATTCTGACCCTACCATCCGACTGTCGCAGCAGAAATCGAGACTCATCAGACCAGGCAACGTTTTTCCAATCTTCTATTGTCCAATTTCGATGAGCTTGTGCAAATTGTAGCCTCAGTTTCCTGTTCTTAGCTGAAAGGAGTGGCACCCGATGTGGTCTTCTGCTGCTTTAGCCCATCTGCCTCAAAGTTCGACGTACTGTGCGTTCAGAGATGCTCTTCTGCCCACCTTGGTTGTAACGGGTGGTTATTTGAGTCACTGTTGCCCTTCTATCAGCTCGAACCAGTCTGGCCATTCTCCTCTGACCTCTGGCATCAACAAGGCATTTCCGCCCACAGAACTGCCGCTCACTGGATGTTTTTTCTTTTTCGGACCATTCTCTGTAAACCCTAGAGATGGTTGTGTGTGGAAATCCCAGTAGATTAGCAGTTTCTGAAATACTCAGACCAGCCCTTCTGGTACCAACAATCATGCCACGTTCAAAGTCACTCAAATCACCTTTCTTCCCCATACTGATGCTCGGTTTGAACTGCAGGAGATTCTCTTGACCATGTCTACATGCCTAAATGCACTGAGTTGCCGCCATGTGATTGGCTGCTTAGAAATTAAGTGTTAACAAGCAGTTGGACAGGTGTACTTAATAAAGTGGCCGGTGAGTGTATGTTCACGCATTAAAATCTCTCCAATTTTTGATTTTCAGAGCTCCCTTCCCATTTATAGGTTTATTTGAGCTTATCTTCCATGCAGACCTAAATACACATGTTTCCATTGTAAGGGAAGACAGCCAGGTATGTGGATGTTCTTCAACGTTCGGCTTCCGTGTGACTTCAGGACGGTCTCTGATTGGTTAATTAAAGATTCTCATCAAGACACAGCTCTCTAGGACCGTGGCCAACTAGCGCCATTTGTGGCATCTGATTCATTCACTAAACCTGTCGAAATATGAAAACAGGATTTGGGGCAATATTTCGTTGAAAACTGTATTTAGCTAATTTTAATAAATGGTTTAAAAAAAACAGCTTTTAATGCAAAAAGTTTACATACAGATGTAGTCATATTTACTATAAAATTAAATAGAATGTAAAAAGTCTGGTTATTAAAAGATGAATACATTGTGTTGTACCCAACGTTTTCAGCTGTAAGATCAGGGGCGGTTCTAGACAGGGGCCAACAGGGGCCTGTGCCCCTGTAGAACTGTTCCTGGCCCCTGTTGTGACCCCTGTACTAAAGACATGATATTACATTTCTCAGGATGATAAATGCTGACAAAGATACCGTGACTGACTGGTCATTTGGATCAGTTGTATTTTTTACATTTATGGTTTTACCCAATAATAGATTAACAAAACAATTAAAAAATAAATATACAAAAATAACAATTTAAAAATTAGGCTGTTTCACGTTAAGCTCCCGCCGTATTAAGGAAAGATCAGGGGTCTGCAACCTGCAGTTCCAGAGCCACAATTGGCTCTTTGGCTTACTTAATATATTAAACGATGAAATGTTGACCTGTTAAGTTTTTCCCCCCAATCTTTTGTTTTGTGCCCCTGTGAAAAAACACTGGCCCCACCCTGGCCCCCCTGCTGAATTTGGTCTAGAACCACCACTGTGTAAGATCTTATCCTGATAAAAACAAAACCCTTCTATCTCCATCAGCCAAATCTTTCCTGTGGGCCAAAATCACACAAAATCAGTCTAGGGCCCAGGCCGCAATTTGGATATGCCTTACTAGGGTAAGGGACATTTTTTTATTTCCCTAAAGGGAAAGAGGGGTACAGTTAAGAAATCATTTTAGCTGATGTAGCACTTCATTTCAAAGGGGTTCTTGTAGTGAAGTTGGCCGTTTTCACTGTCGAATCTGGTTAGATAACCTTTGTCAGTTATCAAACCCGGGCATCCATCCATTATGTTGCACACCCTTATAGAGGGGCAATAAAGGTGTGGTTTGAGTAACAAACAATTCTCTCCCCAAACCCCCAACCCCCCCTCCCCATTCCCGAGATAGCCTGGGCCTCCTGGTGCGCCCTCAAATTAAAAGGCCTGGCCCCACCAGTGCTCTTTTAATTTTGCCTTGTCATGTTTTACGATTTCTGCCACTTTTGGTTAAGGGCTGCTTGGTCATGTCAAGCTGCTGCCGGGTCAGAAACATGACACAGCAGTTGCGCTTCCCGTTTGACACAGCAGCTACAACATCCGTGGCGTTATAAAAGAGACGGCAGAGAACCAAGAGGCCACAGTAGAGCCATCACGAAGAAGAACCAAGGTCTGCGTACAGACAGGACTGAGGATAACAGATTACTGAATGTAAGTACAATCTGTTTAAGTGATTTTTATGGCTCTGGAGGCGCTTTGAAGGCGGCTTATTAAAGAGATCAATGTTATCCGCATAGATGGAGAACTTGAAAAGTGCGAGGAAAGGCGGCTCGGCTGAAGTTGGCAGGTATAGCCCCTTCTGTTCACTGCTTAATAAAATAATTTAAAATGGTAGAATTTGGTGAAGCAGATGATTAATTGTGATTTGTAATCTGCCCGTCTTCAGCGACTTATCTGAGCAGATCAAAGCCGCCACTAAGGAATCCCATGTCCGAGCTGAAAACACACATCTGATGCTCAGTTACCAGAAGGGACAGATTACCCTGCCACAATACAAGGTAAGGTGATCAGTCATACCTAAACATTACACGCTCTGTTTTGTTCCCTTTTTTCCCCCACATTGTCTTAAAAACAGTATTTCCCTCTAGGTCCTGCTGTGTTCCCTCTATGAGATCTACAAAGCTCTAGAAGAAGAGCTGGACAGGAATTATTCTCATCCAGCCGTGGCGCCCATTTACTTCCCCCAGGAACTTGCTCGCTTGGAATCGCTGGAAAGAGATCTGGAGTATTTTTTCGGGCCGGACTGGAAGAAGCGAGTGATTGTCCCCGCGGCGACACACACATACGAACAGAGACTGAGAAAGGTGGGTAGTAATGTTCTGCTTTGCTATCCCCAAAGCCCTACTTAAGCTCCCTTCTTATTCCTTTTTACAAACAAGATAAACGTTATACCAATCATGAACTTTGTTGTAAGGAACTTTTAATTAGTGGATGTTAATTCAGATCTCTCTAGTGTATAACTTGTGGTTTTCTAATGTGATTAGTGTAAAGTTCCTAAAAGGTGAGCTAGCCCTTTAAGAATCTGCTAATAGGATTCTTGATACAGACACCTCAGCATCTTTAGTGAGGTGTGGCGTCTTGCCATAGTTTCTGAAAGTGCTTAAATGACCCCAGGGGGCACCCATCCCTATGGACTGAATATACAAATAGTCAATACAAACATGTTCAGGGTGCAAACGATGAACCCTTAGGGTGATTGGGCGGCCAGGACAAGAAGCCATTTTTCAAAAATCAAAACCCGCTACTAGCTAATCAAAACTGCCAGCTTTGGCATCACGAGTTAGCCATCATCATTTTTTTAAAATAGGCAACAACAAAAGCTCATGCACAGAGCCACTTAAAGGTTCTATTGTTTTAGGTTTCATTTTGCTCTGTGGTGCTCCCTTTGGTTGTGCCGCCCTGGGCAGAGAGCCACATGGCTCATATTGAAAGGTTAAAAGCCTTCATTTTGGTTTCCTTTTTTTTTTTTTTTAAGATTGGCCAAGAGAACCCCGAGCTGCTCGTTGCCCACGCCTACACCCGCTACCTTGGCGATCTGTCAGGGGGACAGGTGTTGGGCAAAATCACCCAGAAGTCTTTGGGGCTGAGCAGCAAAGAGGGGCTGTCGTTCTTCTCCTTCCCCGGCGTGAGCAGCCCCAACCGCTTCAAGCAGCTGTACAGGAGCCGCATGAACAGCGTGGAGCTGACGGAGGGCGAGAAGGCGGCCATGCTGGAGGAGGCCGTGGCGGCGTTCGAGCTGAACATCCAGGTGAGGAGATAGGAATCAAACGGATTCCCAGTCAGAGGTCAGCGATGGGTCTCCAGGTCACATCGGATCAAGAAGAAACAGGAAGTGAAAGTCTCAATATGCAGTGCCTGCATGTTGCAGCTTGCTGACTTTCTTTTTTTTTTTTCCTCCCCCTGTTAGGTTTTTGATGATTTGCAGAAAATGCTCAGCATTACAACCGAAACGGACCAATCAAAAAGCAACGCGGCAGCCACCAGGTTCCCAGCGTCACCCATCCTGCAAATCACCATAGGACTGTGTGTTGCCCTGGCAACTATTGGGGCCGGCGTGTATGCCCTGTAGAAATGTGTTTTTATACTCAGCATGCATGTAGAGCACTTTACACACTCAACATTAAATCAAGACTGAACTCTACTTTATCTGTACAACACAACTGTAACTTGACAATGGTAGTCGATGTCTTTCAGTTCATCTTTTTTTTAAATTTCATGTGATTCATAGACAGAATAGCACATCTGCTTGAAATGTTGAAGAAAATTATGCATGGAATTGAAACTAGCTACAAATAAAAATCTGAAAATTGAGTCTTGCACTTGTTTTCAGTCAATACTTTGTAGAACTTGTGCTGATTTTGTACAGCCCCCCCCCTCCCCCTCCCCCCCAACCAACTGCATTTCAAGAAAGATTTGACCAACCAGCTGGTGCAGATGAAAAACTATTTTTAATTAGGGGGAAATTATTGAAGGCAAGTTGTTCGGTTCAACATAAAAGATTTGTCTTTTAATAACGACACAGTGTCTTTAATTTCATAGTAAATAGTGCATCTATCCAGCAACCTTTACTAAAATACAAACTTTTGTGCCCCAGAATTTGTTTTTAAAGTATTTCTTAAAATTGTCTCAATACAGCAAGCATTTTTAAAGAAAGACTCAAATCCAGTTCTTATTGGTGAAAATACTATTTCTATTGAGCCCAAATAAATTTGCAAACCAGATAATGAAAAAATAAGTAAAAAACATCCTTCATCTTTATCAAGTTTTAACAACCAACTACATAACCCATATCTAGATTTTATATCCATTAAGTAATTTCATGTCTCAAATTAATGTAACCAAAAAATAAAAGATAATGAAAATAATCAAAAATTACCAAAAAAAGACAGCATATATAGATTTTTTTGTAGACCCTTCAAAAGTTTCAAAGTTGTGTGGTGTGTTTTATACTACACTGTTGTGTGCAGTACAAGCAGCATTATGCGAATAACATGAAATGACTCAATCCTTGAGGAGAAAAATCAATAGAGATACACGGAACTCTTTAAAAGCAACTGAGATGAGAGTGGAAAGTGAAAAAGGTTAAAACTGTTGTGTGTTTATCCTGAAACAGCATCCAGAACTAGAGGCTGGGTGGGGTGTGGTGCAGGGGTCTTTCTCACACACACACACAGGTCACTTGTGTGGAAGTCTGTTAAGCGCTGTGGGGACGGGAGGACCTGTTGGGTCTGGTCCGATACAGAAACGCTTCCACGGCAGGGCAGAAAAGCATTCTGCGGTCAACAGAACTAATAAATGCTGTACTGATGTTTCTTTTTGTAGTTATAAACTATCTCACAAGATTACACGCTACTATAAAGCGGCAATCCTGTTTAGCGAGGCGGACCTCTGAAGTCAGTTGATCCTTTAAGGATACCAGAGTAAAAGGGGCTGGATACAGATGTATGCCACATTTCACATTTTTACTTGTAATAAAAAATAAAAATAAAAAAAATCTTCCAGGACAGGAATATTAGATTTCTTTATCTCTGCCTCTCACATAAAATCCAGTTACTGGAAAATCAGCTGTAGTTTCTGGCCCAATGAGAAATTGGGGAAACATTTTAAGGAGCATTTATTAATTCACAGCTCCACACTCTCTGGAGACTTCATTACTCTCGACTCTTTGGTAATTGCGCCACAATAAAGCAAATCTGCAGTCAATTGTTTATAGGATTTATTTATTTTTATTCATTCAAAACAGCATCTGAACACCTGAACAGTGACATCTTTATTCCACCAACTCAGCACTAAATGGTGTTAAATGCATTTTTTTTAAAGAATACATCAAATATCCAACAAGCAGAACAACAGTCCAAAAAAAACTATTTACATAAACGACGCGGCCTAAAGTGTGGCTGAGCGCACAGCTTGCTCTACTTGACCCGGTAGAGGACCTTCCTCTGCACGCGGTGCTGCAGCTCCCCCCTCCTCAACATCAGGTGGAGGACTTTGTAGATGGCGTGCTCTGGATACTTCTGGAAAAGCGGGAGAAAAGAACATGATGAGGATTTGCCCTCAGCTTGGTGCCTTTTCGGTATTTCTACGCGGTAAATAAAGTCCTCCTTTGATGTCAGAGTAAAAGGTGCAGATGAATTCAGGAAACACAGAAACACTCCCAGGTTAAACCATTTTGAACAAATTCAGCAGTATCTAGTGGAACGTCTCCTTTCCGTACGTTGAACGGTCCCTTTCAGCCAATAGGAGAGCGCTCCTAAAATTTGGAGCCGGCAGAGAGAGCTCCTCTTAAGCAGGAGCTCTCTGGAGTCCTGGAGGATTTAGGTCTGGAGGGTGAGGCGACTTTACAAAAGGTTCGGTTTATGTCTGATTCCACATCAATTTGGCCACAGGTTCTGCTGAAGCAACCAATCGCAGCCAATTATCAGTCTCCATCCCGATGCTCTCTGCCGAAGCTTTAGGAGAGAGACGGGCCCACAGCTTCACAGATCCTCCACCACACAAAATAGGGACCTTTCCCACCCGGTGTCACTCCAAAACGACCGACCAGCATAAATACGGTCTCTAATGGTTGTCATGGAGACCCCAAGATGCTGCGCTTTGCTACAGCCCCCCGGCTGTGAGTTTAGAAAATCAGCTAAAAGCATAAAGTACCTAGACTTAATCCTCAGCCACTAAATCAGCTAAAATTAACAAAAGTTAAGCCTTTTCTAAATTTCTCCAGAATGAGACAACCCTTCCCTTAAATACACCCCCCCCCCCCCCCCACAGCGCTCCAGGCTCCAGCTGACCTGCTTGGTGAAGTCCTGCACGATGCTCTGCTCGGACACCTGCGAGCCGATGGCGAAACGTCTCTTCAGCTGCTTCTCGATGCGGGAGAGCATCTCCTGGTCCTCCTGGGAGGTGAAGCCCTCCGCCCCTGGTTGAAGAGCACAGAAATGGTTCAAACGAAGGAGCGGTCGGAGCGCGGCGAGCGACGGCGCGAGAGCAAGAACGGCGGGGAGCCTCACCGGAGAGGCTGCCGGACAGCGCGGCGTCCAGCGTGGACACCTGGAAGAGCCGCATGGCCTCGTCCACCTCCTCCTCTCCGGCCACAGCCTGCAGCTTCATCTTAGCCAGGGACTCTGCGATGCGGATGATGGCCTCCAGCTGCCTGTCAACATAACGGAGAACAGAGGGCCGCGGGACGTCAGGTCCAGAGCCAGCGCCCCGGACACACCCGGCAGCGGTAAAGAGACGTACCTGACGGTGATGGGGATGGAGGGCCGCTTGTCCGCCTCCCTCTCGTGCTCCCTGGCGCCGCTCCTCATCACCACGTAGCGGTTCTTCAGCTTCTCGGCAGCCGCCGCCGACAGCCGGGGGCCACACTTACTGCGGGTAGATGGCCAGAGCGGTACTTTACACCGGAGCCCGCGGGCTAACGGGGGGGCCGAGGACACGAGCCACGGCGTGCACTCACCTTCGGGCGTAGGCGATGTACTTCTTGAAGGTGGCCAGTGTGATCTCGCCCTCCACGCCTTCGGTCTGCGTCTGAGCGCGCAGGTGGACGTTCATGACGTGGCGGGCCAGAGTCTGCAATCAAGACACGGTTCTGACGTCAGAGTCACGCGTCATTAGTGGAATACCGCCACTTAACCCTGACCCAACGGGAGCATGTGTCCGGATTTACTGTGGGTTTTCTTTAATCCATAAAAAAAATAAAAATGTAGGGTTGGATAAATGCTTCCCAGCATCCTCGCACTGCCCTGGTTGCATATCTGACCACTGTAATCGGAAACGACGGCGTTACTGAAACGTGTTTCCTGGGACGGACTCAGCTGTTCACAACACATAAGGCTGAGGACGAGATCTACAGCGCCTAGATGTTGCTCTGGAGCGATAGCTCCGCCCACTTTGTGCGGTGCAGCAGTGGGCTGGCAGCAACGCCGTGCCTCATCATGATGCTGCCACTGCCGTGCAGTCGGTGCAGCATTCTCAGGTTTAAAAGCCTCCCCTCCAGTCCTCCAAACCGAACTCTGGTCACCCCAGAGATCCCTCTTTTTCTCCTTCTGGCTGTAAAACTCTAACCTGACTCATGCCAGACGTATGTTGCTCCGCCTAGCTCCACTCACATACATCTGGGACATCGCCCATTGAAAGTGATTTCTCCAACCAATTTTATGGTCTGACCAATCAGGACGCAGGGCTGGAGTTTCATAGATGTGACGTAGTGGAGAAGCGACCGTGACGTGAGACTGTTTTGATTCAGACAACAATGGCGGCTCGCATCGAGGAAGCAAGCGTTAGCATTGATGCTGCTATTTCTTCTGTGTTGTCCAATCTACCTAATATTGTTTCATTAAAAGAACATCAGAGAACGGCTCTGAAGGCTTTTGTTGGTGGAAACCATGTTTTCGCCCTTCTCCCGACCGGATTTGGCAAGTTTTGTTTTCCGGGGTGCGCCCGCGGCGGAGCGGTTAGCGCGAACCATATAAGGAGGCCTATTAGTCCTCAACGCGGTCGGCCCGGGATCGACTCCGACCCGCGGCGCTTTGCCGCCTGTCTTCCCCCCTCTTCCTGTCAGCTCACTGTCAATAAAACGCGTGCCACTAGAGCCGCAAACACATTAATTTTTTTTTTTTTCCTGCGTCGCTCTCACAGCGTCACGGGTTAGCTTCGGTGTGAGTGGTTGAAATAGCACGTCGATAAAGATGACAGACAAGTGGCTTATCCAATCATATGCAAGAATTTTTGATAAGGCCCAGCCTTCAAAAAAGACAATTCCTATGGCCGTGTCCCAGATGTATGTGAGTGGAGCTAGGCGGAGCGACATACAGCTGGCTTTTGTCAGGTTAGTAAAAACCATCTCCAGAAGATTTCAGGCTGGTTCAGGAGAGACACGGTCGAGTTTAAAAAAAAAAAAAAAAAAAAAAAAAAAAAAAAAAAAAAAAAAAAAAAAAAAGGAAAACTTGGAACATAACTGGGTGCTCCAACAGAACGATGTCCAGGAATGCATCAAAACAGTTTGGAATGGATAAAGCAGGCCGCCATTAAGCTTCTGGCCCCGCCCACATTAAAAATCTACCAACAACCCTTTTAAAAATGGCTCCCTTCCAGGGAAGCTGGCAGCTCTACCATGTCAGATAAGACTAATGGTCAGATTTCAGGTTTTAAATATCCCTGAAGGTGTTGAATAATCCCCACACCCAGTCTATGAAATAAAAAAAAGAGCTGAGAAGAAAGAACATGAGAGGAGAAGGACACAACATCCTTCTGCTGACAGCGAGTGGCCGCGGAGCAGGAACCCCCCCCCCCCAGCGGCCCTCACCATGTCTCTCTGGTGGTCGTGGCAGTCCTTGATGATGAAGATCATGTCGAAGCGGGACAGGATGGTGGGCATGAAGTCGATGTTGTCCTCCCCCTTGGTGTCGTCCCAGCGGCCGAACACGGAGTTGGCGGCGGCGAGCACCGAGCAGCGCGAGTTGAGGGTGGTGGTGATGCCCGCCTGGGAGGAGCGCAGATGTGAGGTTACCACGCCGACCAACAGCTGTCTGCCCCCCCCCCCCCCCAAACCTTCCTAGAAATACCTTAGCGATGGAGATGGTCTGCTGCTCCATGGCCTCGTGGATGGCCACCCTGTCGTCTTCTCTCATCTGGACATAAAACCTTCACTTAGATTCTGGAGCGGCGAGGAGAACTGACCGAGCGACTCCGACCCGTGGGGCCCCGTCTTACCTTGTCGAACTCGTCGATGCAGACGACGCCCCCGTCGGCCAGCACCATGGCCCCGCCCTCCATGATGAAGCCGCGGGTGGCGGGGTCCCTCATCACCGAGGCGGTCAGCCCGGCGGCGCTGCTGCCTTTGCCCGACGTGTAGACCTGAAGGCCACAGAGACACGGCTCAGTAACACGGCCCTTAGCTCCGCCCCCCCCCAGCCCAGAGAGCACACGTACCCCGATCGGCGCGCATCTCTCCACGAACTTCAGCAGCTGGGACTTGGCCGTTCCCGGGTCTCCGAGCATCAGCAGGTTGATGTCGCCCCTGCGAGTCAGGCCGTCAGGCAGCCTGGAGAACACACACACGTCCGAAAGGGTTAGCCCTGAGCCGGAAATCAGGAGCCCACGGCGGTGGCGGGGCGGGACAGAATTCGGCCGCTCACCTCTTCCTGGAGCCCCCGAACAGCAGACAGGTGATGGCCTTCTTCAGGTCGTCGCTGCCGTAGATGGAGGGAGCCAGGGAGCTGGCCAGAGAGTTGTAGATGTTGGGAGAAGCAGCGAGCGCTCTGAGCTCCTCCTCCTCCTGCGGAGACACCGACCCAGTGGCGCCGCGACCTGCAGCGCACAGAACGGGGGCGGGAGGAAACAAACCAACAATCAAACAGGACTCTTGAAAAAAAAAAAAAAAAAAAAAAGAGAAGAAAGATGTGGCACGTCTCCCTCCACGTGTCGTAAAAACCTCCAACTTTTACTAGAAGGTTTCAGTCTGTCTTATCGGGAGTTAATGTGAGAGCAACACAAAGACAGTGTCTGCGTTTGTACGAAGCCCCATTTCTAAACTTTCCTTAGGAAGAAAAATAAATAAATAAATGATCCCGAGCTTGGAACGTCCCCAGAGTGACAGCCGGTGGGTGGGGGGCGGCGTCATGCTGCAGGACTGACTCCTCCTCAGGCGACGCGGACGCTGGCTTGATGTGAACTTTTATGGTTTCCTTAATATCAAGCGACCCAGACGCAGGTGGTGTGCACTACTTTAACATGACTACACCCTGCTGGAAAACCAAACCTCCGCCCAGCCTCAGGTCTTCTCCCTCCAGGAAGCAGATCCACCAACGTCCCCATCCCGGACGCAGGGAAGCGTCCCCACAGCACGACGCCGCCAACCGTCTGCACGTCTCCTGCCACCCCACAACACTTCGCCCTACTTTCTGCCGTTATGTCGCGTAAAGAACCAACAATACACATGAGGTCTGCGCTGTGGAACCTGCCTGCTCCCTCCGTGTCCATCTGGATGCCGATCACCCGCAGGTAGGAGGAGCGGATCCCTATGCCGGCCCCCTTGTCTTTGCCCCCTCTGGGCTTGGAGGCAGCCACCTTTTTGATGGAGTAGATGCCCATGATGGTCACCCTGTTGCCGGGCACCACACGGTCGCACAGATACCTGGGAGAAGATGGAGGGGGGGGGGGGTGAGACGTGCGTTAGGAGAAAAACGCCGTCTTGGACTTGACGGCTTCGGGGCGCGGCCCTTCCTACCTGTCGCAGTACAGCTGGAGGTGGCGGGGCATCTCTCCGTGGGGCACGGCGTCCGGGGACTCCTGCAGGCGCAGCGTCTGGAAGTCGATGCAAGCGCAGCGGTCCGGGATGATGAAGTACGGGTCCACGGGACAATTCGCCCTGCCCACGTTCTCGCTGCGGGGGGGGGGCGCACACAGGTCGGACACGTCAGTGGGGCGGCGGCGGCGGCTAACGACGACCAGCTGGAAATCGCCGGCGCTCACGACTCACCTGTTGCACTTGCGCGGCAGAGTGTAGCCCTGCAGGCCCGGGGGCAGCGGGATGTCGTTGAGGACGGCGCGGCAGCCGCGGCACTGCAGGCACACCTTGGTGGCTTTGGCCTTGACGGCGGTGGCCGAGATGATGATGCCGTGCACCTTGACCAGACGGGACACCTGCTCCGACTGGCACAGGAGCATTCAAAGATTAAAGAGCGAAGGAATTTTAACTACAAAGACTCACAGAGGAGTGAAGGTTTTGTCTCTTTTTCTGTCTTAAGAAGTTTTAAATAACTTTTATCCCACCCCCCTGACAAAAAGTAGGTACCTTGAGGTTGCGAATGGAAGTGTGATGGGCGTCGCTCTTCAGCATGACCTGGATGTCCTGCACGACCTCCTCGCCCACGGGCCGGGGGCGGGTCACCTCGTCGGCCACCTCCTTAGCGGCTTCCTCCAGCTGCAGGTTAAACGGAGGGAAAGGTGAGAGGAAAGCAGTAGATCGGCTGTGGGAGGGGGGGGGGGGAAGCAGGGACCTCACCATGGGAAGGTTCTCTGTGGGCAGCTTGTAAAGGCAGTCGGACAGATCCTCATCGAAGCTGGCGAGATCCTCCATCTCCACCTCCACCCAGTACTCGCCCATGGTGTAGTGCCGCTTCAGCTCATCTCTGGTCGGGAGGACGAGAGCAAAACGTTAACGCGCACGACTTCGGTTTCCAAGCAGAAGGTCTGCATGTTCCCTCCCCCGTGCAGAAGCAATCCCCCCAGCATGATACCGCTTCCTTTTACTGTCAGCCGCTCTGGTTTCCCCACTGCGGCTCTGCCTTTTAAGGCCAGAGAGTTCCAGTTTGGTCTCATCTGACAGGACTAAACAGGACTTTTTCTTAAAATTGACAAAAGCGTGCTCCTCGCTCCACCTTTCGTGAAGCACAGATACACTGCGATGGTGGTGGATCCTGAATGAAAAGCAGACAGGGAGCAGAGACACTAGCAGCCTGTGCCACATCGCGCCCTGGGTCATGCTTCTCCACCGTAACACCGCAGAGTGCCCAACTTTGTAAGTTACAAAAAATATATTTAAAATCATCAATTTTAGAACAGTTTGCTACAGGATTATATCGCCTCGTTTATTTATTTACTACAAGAAAGTTCCTCTCTATGCATGCGACCTGCTGAGTTCTCCTACTGTTCTCCAATCTGCATTGTTTGTCGTCATTTCAGCTTTTAACTTTTTGTTCTCTCGTTTTTAGTCTTCATAGTAGGTACACCTGGTCTGGCGTTCTGTTAACTGTGACGTCATCCAGGGGAGACAGATCACCTGCCATTACCATCTAACATAGAAAGGATTCCTGGATCAATGTGGGCTTTTTGTGTCTCTGCTCTGTCTTTAACTCCTAGTCACACTGAGCCTGGTTCTGCTGGAGGTTCTCCTCCCTGCTAAAGGGGAGTTTTCCTCTCCACTGTCGCCTCATGCTTGCTCAGTATGAGGGATTGCTGCAAAGCCATGGACAATTAAGACAACTGTCCCTGTAGCTCTACGCTCTTTCAGGGGGAGTGAATGCTGCTTGTCAAGACTTGATGGAATCTGATGGGTTTCCTTACATAGGATACTTTTTGACCAATCTGAATGATTTGATTGAATTTGACTTTTTAAATTGCCTTGAGAGGACATGCATCATGAATTGGGGCTATATAAATGAAATTAAATTGGATTTACCTGTATTTATATGTAAAGCCGGTGCGGTCCGTCCCCACTCGGAACTGGCGCAGAAACTCGCGGAACCTCTTCTTGATCTGGCTGCGCTTCTGTCCGCCTTCGTCTCCGCCGGGAGCCTCTCCGCCTCCGAAGCTGTCGCTGTAGTACACGCCGGGGTCGTCAAAGCCGGACATGGTGCGGGGAGCTCGGTGAACGCAGCCGTGCAAATGTGGGAGAAAATAAACCCCGGAGAGAGGGAGCTGGTTCGGCTTTGAACAAAGAAAACACCGCAGCGGACCAAGATGCAAGGACGGCGAGTTTCGCGGGGGGAAAGAGAACCGGAAACCTTCCTGTGTGCTTTCCCGCGAAAGGCTTTCAGTGACGTAGCCCTGCTGGCTGCCGATTGGCGGAAATAGACAACGGCTCTTTCTATTGGTCCAAAAAGGCGCGTCGTTTGCAGGGAGGCGGAGCTTGATAGACGGATGGCGCGAAACAGACAACGGTGGGAGGAGCTAAAGACCAACATGTGCTGAAGAAAAAAATGAAGTTTTAAGGGGGGAGGGTTTTACTGCGCAACACACGTCTGAACGGATCATCTGGATTTAGGCTGACATGGACAGAGGTGGGACAAACAGCAGCTATTTGGGTTAGGATATTATAATTCAGGGAACAATCATTTCAAGATAAGATGTTGAGCCGATTATTTGAGATTGGACGGATCCCTTGAGCCGGTGCCAGAGCCAGGTCTTGGTTGTCTAGGGTCAGTTTCTCCTCTCATAAAAAAGAAATGCTTCTTCAGTTTTGAACATAGTTGGAAGTGATAGGCTCATAGGGTTTAGAATCGGACCATCCACTGGAACATAAGCTCCCTGTCTCCAGAAGTCTGTGGCAGTGGGGCGTACAGGTTCCCAAGAGAACAGAATCAAATGACAAAGAACACAAGCACATCTTTCTCTTTCCCCCTTTCTCCCTTTTAGCATTTTGTCTCATCTGTTTCTCTCCCTTTTCCCACTTCTACCTTCCTGTGTCTGTATCCAATGAAGATGAAATAGTCCAAGCATAGAATCTAATAAAGCTTCTTGCATATATAAATCAACCTGAGCACCACGGCAAAAGCAGTAAGGCTCCACTTGTGAAAGTAAAATCTGTTGGGCTACTTTTGCATTTCCAGAGAGGACACACACACAAAAAGAACACGAGCGCATCAAGAAAGCACTTCAGAACAATTGATTCCCTAACTGGACTAGGGACTGGGATCCCAACAGGACTGGACTCTTGCTGCTTTTCCCAGCTCTACTCTAATCTACTCCTGTGGGTTTTCCACAGACCCAGTAAAGCCACTCAATTCTTAATGAAACTCAATCAGGCTTTTGAGAAATAGACACATCACAAATATTATACAAATTTGGTGTATTATTATTGGCGTATCTTAGGTTTTCATAAGGCATTTGATACAATGAAACACGATTTTATAACCCAGATGTCTTAGTGTCCTCATGTATGCAGAGCATGCAGTGAAAACCTGCTGGTGTACTGGGTGAGCATCACTACTGAAAATGTGGAAAAACTCAAGTCTCCGAGATCCGAATCATACCATATCTGTCATCCCATTACTTGCTTCAATCAGTCCGTCATGTATCACATTTGTCAATTTTATTTTCATTTGTCAACTCAGAAGGAACTCATCAATTAAGGCTTCAGTAAAGCGTTTGACAAGCCACCAAAAGGATGCAAAATGAAGTAATAATAATGCCATTACAACAAGTATACTAGGATATTTAAGTTTCTTAGGAAAGGCAGGGCAAATTTATTTGTATAGCACATTTCAGTACAGAGACAATGCAAAGTGCTTTACATGATTAAAATATAGGAAACAGAATAAAAGCAAGTAAGAATAAAATGTAGAAATAAAATAGAACATGGGAGAATAGAAACTAAAAGCAAACATTAAGAAAACAGTTGGACTACAACAATTTCTCACTTATTTCTGAACTTTTATGGTTTAAATTTAAGTATTTTTTTTTACAAAGTAATCTTTTGCAAGCTATACTGATGTCAGTTCTCAGCTAATCATTGTAACCTTTTAAGTATGCGCTATGCTGTAAGGATGCTCATGCCACACTATGCAAAGGAATCAGGGCTGTATTTCGTATTACACTGAGATGACTTCTGTATGTCATCCTTTGCTTTAGCCTGTGGCTCTCAGCTCATCTCAGACCTCACAGAAGACTCAGGAGACCCTGTTACTGGACTGTTCCCAGCTTCCCCAAGAGGCCAACATCCGATTTGGGCCCAATGGTGTACCTGCACCATCTGATCAGAGCTACCACTTGCTCACACCAGTTTGGAGGTGTGCAGGGATAGACTCAGCGGAAAGTTGCCGACCTCTTCGCACCATGCGCTTCAGCATTCACTGACTGTCAGTATAGGTGGCTAACCATTTCGTGGCTGGGCTGCCGCCGTCCCCAAACACTTCCATTTTCTTATGATACAGCTGACAGTTTACTGTGAAATATTTAGGAGAGAGGAAATTTCACGAGTGGATTTATTACACAGGTGGCATCCTATCACTGTTCCATGCAGGAATTCACTGAGCTCCTGAGAGAAACCCTTTCTTTAACAAATGTTTGTAAAAACAGTCTGCATGCCTAGGCACTTGATTTTATACAGCTGTGGCCATGGAAGTGACTGGAACCCCTGATTCCAATAATTTGGATAGGTGAGCCAATATGGCAATGTGTGTATATATATATATATATATATATATTTATTTTAAGTTTTCTCAGAAATGTTGGTTTCTTTCCCATTACCACAATATTGTGTATTTTCTGGTTGTTTCTGAATTCTTGGTTAAACCCTTTTTGTTCCAGTGTGTTCTACAGAGAGTATCATTACCACTCAGCTGCTGCAGTACAGAAATACATGAAATTTCTGAAGGAAAAAAAAAGTGAGACCTAAATGAAGCTTTAGATAAAATTATTTCACTCCAGTCCTTTGGAGTCCTATCCAAGCACTTCTAGCAGAATGTCCATCTATCCATGATGCTCTTCTTGGAGACAAGGTGATCTTCCTGCCTCCAGTATTCCAAGGTCTCCATCTCACTGGGAAAGCAAAATACTGCGTGCTGCCATTTCTTAGCTAATTCTGTACCGGTGGCATCTCTTTACCTAAACATTTTCCAAAGCAACCTAGACTTAATGCAGGTTTAGAGTCAAGCTCAACAAGTTGGTTCCTAGTTGTACATGTCTAATTTGGTGAGTAGTCTCATACAGACGTGTTGAATCAAGACTGAATGGTCAGTTTTACTCTACTTCAAAGAACGCAATTTTTTCTATGCAAAAGATCAGTTTATTGTTTTGGCATGAAACAATTTAATAAATCATTATTACATTAGTTGAGGCAACACTAAAAAAAAAAAAAAAAAAAAAAAAAAAAAAGGTCAAAATCACCAACAGTCATTCAAAATCACATTCATGGATTCAAGAGAAACATTATTTCCCTCGTAAGACGTAGTGCAGGAGCAATTTAATTCTTAGCCCTTTTTGTCTATAAATGCAAACAGCTACACTCCAGCAAAGGCATTTTACTCATCTAGGAAAACACTAAGATATCATCTTTGATTGACCCACTACTGTAACGAGGTTTCCATATTTGTCTGCCATCAGTAACATGAGCTATAAAGCAGAGCGGCTTGCCATGGCCTCCCATTTCCTGCCGCTCGTCCCCGTCTCAGGAGATGACTCCGTGCTTCCTGCCCGTCTGGATGAAGGCGTCCACGCAGCGGTCGATGTCGTCGTCGGTGTGGGCTGCGGAAATCTGAACCCGGATTCTGGCTTTGCCCTTCGGCACGACTGGGTAGGAGAACCCAATCACGTAGATCCCTGCGGGAGGAGGAAGACGGGTCGTCAGCATAGATTCTGCGCGACACACGACGCCCCGCGGTGTCACCTCGGGCATCTCACCGTGCTTCAGCATGTCGTCGGCCATTAGAGAGGCCAGGCGCGCGTCGCCGAGCATCACGGGGCAAATGGGATGGGACGAGCCCGAGATGGTGAAGCCGGCCTGCGTCATCTTGTTCCGGAACCTGATTGGACGATGTTCAGAGGAGATGTAGAGCGGCAGTTACGTTTGTTACAATTGCAATGTGTGTTTTCTACGAATGCAACAATAAAACAATTGCCAAGCAGTCCTTAGGGAAAAACGAACCTCATGGTTTTGGCCGTCATGCTCTGTGCGATCTCATTGGAGGCGAGCAGCAGCTCCACGGCCCGCGTGGCACAGCCCACCACAGGAGGCGGCAGGGCGTTGGAGAAGAGGTAAGGCCGCGAGCGCTGCCTGAGCAAGTCAATGAGAGGCTTTGGACCAACTGTGTAGCCACCTAGGAGAGAAGGCAGAGAGAGACTGCTTCAGTTTGAGGCGGTGGGTCTGCAGAACAGGAAGGGACGACTGGGACTGAATCAGATAAACATAAGCAGGTTCACACTGACATCCTCCAAAGCACTAAGATGTAAAAAACCATGTCATTACACTGTATGTTTATAGATTTCTCAGCTAATAAGTAGAACTGCTACAATGCACTTTTTGAAACTTTTCTGCTCCCACCGTCTACTGTTAGAAGTGCATTCATAAGTCGGACAAACGCCCTACGGCTGATGTGGTAGACACAGCGCCTTGAACAGTTTCTACACATTTGAACACCTCAGTGTATTTCACTGCGATTTTATGTAATAGAGCGACACAGAGGGGTGGATGCTCGGGAATTAGTAGAACAATGTGTTTAAAAATAAAAATCTGCAGTGCGAGTGCATTCAGGGGTCCGAGTAGCAACTTGGCCCCCTTAGCCCTTTTTATTGTAGTTCTGACTGTAGGATTCGGTTTGTATCCCACTGGAAGGTGAACATCTGGCCTTGGTATTAGATCCATCCATCTTCCCATCAGCTCTGACCGGCCTCCCCGTCCCCTATGACACGTGTTTACAGTGTTCCCATAAACTGAAAATGGGAATTCTAATGGTTTTCTTTCAAAACTGGTGTTCTTCCACTAAGGCCCAATTTGTAGAGTCGTGTTACCAATTTCTACCACCTGAGCAGTAAATCTCTGCAGCTCCTCCAGAGTTACCATTAGGTATTTTTGCTCTGCTTGTCAAGCGTGTCAGGTGGAAGGCCAGGTTTGCAGCTTCAGCAAACTCTTTCCATTTTTTTGGACGGGGTAGTGAACATATTTAAACAAGATCTCTCTCTTCTTTTATTGGAGCATCAAAGAAACGGGGAGAGCGACGGCTCTCGTGCTGGAGTGGACGTACCTGCTGCTCCTCCCAGGGCTTTTCCCAGAGTAGAGTTCACAATCTGAACTCTGTCCATCACTCCCAGGAGCTCATCTGTCCCCCTGCACATCGGAAGACACGGAGGTTCAGTCACCCTTCAGCGAGAGCTTCTCTAATCAAAATCTGATTTCCCATTTTCTCTGCTTTCAAAAAGAGTAATTCATGACTCCAAATAGCCTCATCTTAAATTTTTTCAAATCTTTAGGATATAGGACAGAGTTGCGCCATCACAATTGAAAAAAAAGCTCTTGCTGCATTTGCCTTGTATTGAAAGCAACTTCTTCCTCACCTCCCTCGAGGCCCCAGGAAGCCGGTGGCGTGACATTCATCTATGAACACCATGGCTCCGTACTGTTCGGCAAGGTCACAGATTCCTCGTAGGGGAGCCACGTCTCCGTCCATGGAGAAGACTCCATCGGTCACCACCAGGCGCATTCGAGAAGACTGAGGGAGGAAAAACCCACACGAGAGGGGCTCACATCTGTTAGTCGCCAGAAATACCAGGAATATCTGCATCAACGTCTCATTTAGCTTATCAAGCAAATCCTGAAAAGGAAGAAATGCTTTGAAAGGTCCCTTTTGCACACACCTGAGCCTCCTTGAGCTTAACCTCCAGGTCACCGAGGTCCATGTGTTTGTAGCGCAGCCTCTTTGCCCGGCACAGGCGGATCCCGTCGATGATGGAGGCGTGGTTGAGCTCATCTGACAGCACGGCGTCATCGGGGCCCAGCAGGACCTGTGAAAGGTGATTTCCTGCTTTAATGACGACAACGGGCGGCCCTTTTCTCTAGTATTGGGGCAATGGAGAGTAAATGCAGACGGTACTTCAAACAACCCGGCGTTGGCGTCAAAACAGCTGGCGTAGAGGATGCAGTCCTCTCTCTCATGGAACTCTGCCAGCTTCTGCTCCAGAGTTTTGTGCAGATCCTTAAAAGAGATAAAAAAACAAAAACAATTCATTACATATATAAAACCCTTCCAGTCTTAAAGTGACCACCTGCCTTCAGCTTTTTCCCATAACCAACTAGGGCTGGGTATCATCTAGGATGAGCCAATTGGACACGATTCTCGATATAGATCAGCTTGAGTTGATTTGACTCCTATATCGATATTTATTACTTTCAAATGAATGCTCAAAGTCATTCAAATAAACAAAATCAGCCAAATGTTATATTTATGTTCAATTTATTATTTGGTTCAATGCATTTAACATATCACAAAAACCAAAAATGTGCCCAAACGTCTGATTTTAGGGACAAAGGCGCTTCTAAAATCTTGTCGGCCATTCGTCTCACTTGCACTTCTTCGCTGTGAACAATAATGGACCGCTGTAATACCGCCCCCTAGGTGTTGGGAGGTATATTGAAAGCCAGAATTCTGATATCAAATCGTTTTTAAAAACATCAATATCAATCTTTGTATGGATTTTTATGCACAGCCCTATAACCAACCATAGACTTTAAAGTGGGATTTGTTTCATAGATCAATAAATACATTTAAAAATGCATATAATCATTAGGTGGAGTTTTTCTTTAAACGCATAAAATCTGTAGTGAGGCATGTGTTTGCAACCCCCCTGTTTAGTCTGATACCCCAACATAGATGTGTGTGTGTGTGTCAAAAAACACAGTAAAACATGGTGGAGGTAGAATCATGCTGTGGGGAATCTTTTCTATAACAGGGACACTGGTTGGCATTTGTGTGAAGATTGATGGAGCTAAACAAGGCAAATATTATGCTCTTTTCAGATTTTCATGAGCAAACCCATGCCGCATTTTTCTCCCACTTCACAATCCTGCACGCTTTTAAGTTTGTCTATCCACAAATCCCAATAAAATACATTGACGTTTAGGGATATGAACGACTTTGCAAGGCTCTACATGCATTTTCCGCCTTACCTGCGTCCCACAGATGAATCTGACAGAGCTCAGTCCGGCGCCGTGCGTCTTAAGGGCGTCGATCCCCGCCTGCACCACCTCCGGGTGACTGGACAGGCCCAGGTAGTTGTTGGCGCAGAAATTCAGGATGCCTGAAACGCAGCATTTTTCAATCAAGAAGGAAATACTTCTAAAAGGTAGATCATAAATTAAAGAATAAACTACTTTCGCACACAGCTAGACAATGAGCACTACGAGCGAGTCCTCTAATCCATGTAGAGCACGTGTACCAGAACAAAGAGTGTCAGCATAAATAATCCAGGGGCCACTCGGATACGTTTCACACATGGACGGTTTTGCGCATGACGGGTCATGAACCTAGAGCAAAGTGGAGCCATTCATAAGTCTGGAAAGGCTTCATGCTGAAATGTCAACAACTGGACAGAGGATCTGCTTTGCTTGCAGGACAGGAACAGGGCAGAGATTTTGAGATCTGCCAAGCAGATTGCTGTTTGGTTTAGAGCATATTTCATTTCCACTCAGTTTAGAAACCACATTTATGGTGATATGGGCCAAAAATATTATCGACATTTAGAGGCTGAATGCCGATTAATGATATTTACCTTAATATAAGATATTCTTTTCATAAAGTAATTACTAACAGGTGTCTCTGAATCAAAGCTTGAGCCAAAATGTCTCACAGAAAAAAGAATTAAGAAACAGCTTTAAATAAATATGAGAAATGGCTGAAAAATAACCTATAATAATCTATAAGAGAATAGATAAAAGTATAAAGCAACATAGGCCATCTCAATTTAAACAATATAGTCTTCTCATTTTTTTGTTTAATCTTAATATTTAAAAGAAATCTTGATATATTGCCCAGCCCTAGATAAAAAGCCTTAACTATTTAAAGCTGCCCTCCAGACCCTTCTGTAAAACTTATTAAACTCACCTACAGAGCAAAATGCCATGGTCAGTTTTTTCTATTTCTTCTTTTTTTTTTCCCTCTCAAAAGGTTTGTCCAAAGACAAATTATAACCCCTTTCTTTTCACACACGTGGCTCTGGTGATATCACACAAGGTAACTTGTCGTTGTAGGCTAAAGATGAATTATGGACAACACTGGTCATAAATATGCTCAGTTTCTCACGTCTAATTGAATTCAGTTGCATTTATTTATCTGAAAACATTGTCTTACACTCTATTCCCTTTCATTATGGTTCTGATCTTCTTCTGAACCTGTATACTCCTGGAAAACGGAACAATAATAAAGACATATCAAACCAAAATAACTAAAACTGACCTCCAGCAGGTAGATGTTATTCATTGCAGACATAACTCCATATTTCATTAAGGGCTATGAGTAAAACATACAAAATGACTTTAATTACCTAAAAAGATCAGGTAAAAAAAAGTGATCAAAACAGCAAAGGCACCAAACGGCGATCAGACCGCCCCTTTGCTTTTTGTGCCTCTTCATGTCTTCAACTTAAATACACACAAAGCAAAATTATTTATTTTTTTTCTTTCAGAGTTCTTAAAACTTTTATTATTGGTTATGCATACTGCACAATCTAGTTGTGTAGCTTATATCTCACAATCTACAGCTTACAGAGAATTTGAAGTTTAATGGTTCAGGATAAAACAAATATCCCATTTCATTTTTGGGCAGAGTTTTTGGCTATGTGGCAGTTTTCAGAGGAGCACATTTGCAGTCAGCTGCAGAACTTAAAAGCTTCTTGCATGAAAACGAGGAGTAAAATTTAAACAGGCCTTTTCCTTAAAATCTTTTTCTATAAGTAGCATGTTTGAACCTTGGTTTTTCTCTTTTATTCACATTTTATTTTAATTATGCTTTGATCTCTGTGCTCCTTGTGACGTCCCTTGTGATTTCTACCTGGGGGATCATGTTCACGCAGAGCTGAGCTCATGTTGTGCAATCATGAATGCTTGGCTCAAATAAATGCAGGAAACTACTTTTTTAAAAAGGCTAATACAAGCAGGACTTTTAAATGACTGCACTATTTTTCATGCGATGCAATTTATTTTACTTTATGTAAAATAAGGAAACCTGAGCCCAGACTCGTAAACTGATTGACCCTTTTAAGGCTCCTACTTTATATAACTGGGGGATAATGTAACTAAAGCGCTCACCGCCACGGCTGCCCTCCACGTTGATCTGCGGACCCTGCTTGGAGGTAATGATCCTCTCCGCTTTCCACGTCCCCGCCGCTCGGATCGTGTCCAGTTCGTGCTCCAGCACAGCTCTGGCCTCAGCGACAGCCGCGTAGCTGCGTTTCAGCGCCGGTTCCGAGGACGCCAGCAGCCCCCGGGCCGGTTTGACCAAACTCCGCACGGCTTTACCGAGAGACATGACGCCGGAAAAGACTTGACGCTGCACCACCACCGGAGATGCGAAGACGTGCGTTTGCGTCACCCAATGCTGATGGGTGTAGCTGTTGTGGGCCAATCATATATCAGAGGAGTGAAAGCAGGTGGGTCTCTTCGTCCAATCAGATTCCGAGATGACGCGGTAGGCCGTTGGGTAACCAGTAGCAGCGGTTCATTTTCTCCATTGATTGGTATTATGTAGCGTTAAACTTTAAGATAAAAACGCAAGCAATACAAATAAAATAAAACAAACAATTGGCCTGAACATAACATATATCACATTTTCCATATCAGCCTCCATCACATAAACGTGACCTCACCGTGACCCCAGCTGTTCGCACACTGTAACTATCCGGATATTTCTTCCAGTAGCGTGAGTAGATGTAGGTAAAGGCCGAGTGTTAAGCAAGTTTCAATTTGGGTCATGTTTTAAAAAAAATGCAGTTTCCCATAATGCCATTCGGTTTAAAGTCCTGGCAGCTGTGCACACCCACCTCTAACACCTGCTGCTGCGCACTGCCGTCTAGGTGGCTTGAAAGACGGCCGCAAAAGTTTTTCTTTTCAAATGTTTGGAAGTGTGTCTTTTCATGGAAAGCGTAAACAATCACGGTGTGTAAACTAAAAGAGCGACACCTATCATTCTTACTGAGGCAACCCTGCATTGTGTGATAACTAGGATCATTTGGAAGTATGTATGGTCAAGTAGTATGATTGGATTTACTTCACTTTTTTGCAAAGTGCCTTAATATAAATTGTATACAGATACAGTGAGTCGAAATGAAATGCTATAAAACAACTGTTGGTTAGTTAGCACTTTGCTGGCTAACTGAGTAGATAGCCTGACTTACCAACTAATATTTCATCGCTAGAATTGTGTTACTCTATAGAGCAGAATGGCAAAAAGTTGTAAAATTCTACATGCTAAGAATTTGTACAGTTTTCTAAATTTGCCAGGTTTCTAAAGGTTTTCTTTAATCCATGTCTACAAATGGATTCATGATACCTGTCCCAAATAGGACAAGTATAGGGCCGCACGAGATGCTTCCTTTTATTTTTGCAAATGGAACCAACACATATTCTTCCAGTGTTGCAACACCAACGTCTTTCTGCCTCACACCATGGACATTCTGCATTTCCATGGTGACGACGAGTCTGAGTCTGTCAAGCTCACACCCTGCAGCCCACTAATCTCTGAGGAGTAACACTAAAGAAGTTATTTAAGGCTTTAATGTTAGAGCAGCAGCTCACATGAAGGGAAATAAATGTATGGTTTTGCATGCATTTGCTTGCACACATTCCCTTTATGGTTCTTAAAAGATAACACACTGTGTCATACTTTCATTTTTAAAAGGCTGATGGAGCAGTCAATTTGATTTTCATTGTGTCAGGAAAGGGCAGTTCCTAATTATCTGTTCATTTAAAAGAAAAGAAAAACTCTATCCAAGGAGTAAATGACAAAAACTAGCTAATAATTAGGGGGAAAACCCATAAAGAAAAATAGGAAATCAAAAAAGGATAAGGCTGGTTTTCTTTTCTTTTCTTTTTTCAGCCAACTTTCACCTTTAAAGAGGGCCAGTTGGTTACAACCACTGTTCTAAAGAGAACCAATCATAGCATCATAAAAAAATCATAACATAAAAATTATAGTAACAGCGAAGAGAAAAAAGAGAAAGAAAAACATCTGATGTCCAGTTAATAGCTTTAGTTTAATATCTGGCAGCGCTCTGTCACAACTTCCTCTGTAAATTTAAAATAAAACATCATAATGCGGAAAAACTGGAGGTACAAAACCTGGGATTTTTTTCCACGTCCAACAGCATAGAGGTGAAGCATTAAAACAATAACAGTATGTTACATCAGAGCTTCACTTACAAGTTTACAGGCTTTTTTTCCCCCCATAGTGGGTTGTTACCTTTCATGTTACCGTTATATATATATTTATATATAGAAATTTCACAGCAGTATAATACATAACAGATCCTGCAAAGTGTTTCTTTGTAACTATTTATTTTTTCCTTTAACGCCAGGAATCTAACCATATAAAATGTGCAAAAGTTTGCTCACATACAAACCCTCATGTTATCAAGTAAAAACATCTCTCCTTCCTTCAACAGCATGGTTTTCGTCCAGTCGCAGGCAAGTTTGCTCTCCAGCGCCGAGTGTATTGCAGACATGTCCGACGTTGTTCCTTGAGCATGGAATGTAATATCCACATCATACCCCCCACACACACACTCATTCATTCATTCATCGGGATGACTTCTCGACGTTCCAGCCAATGGCACCAGTGCTCTGTGAGCATTGTTGGCGCCTGGGTTAAGACTCGGAGTAGTTGGCGTCCTGTGAGGGGCCTCGCAGGGACGGCAGGCGCTCAGCCGCTTTTGCTCTTTGTGCCAAAAACCTGTCGAACTCTGCGGAGAGCCACAGACACCATTCGGGGGTTTAAGTCATTCAGGGATAACATGACTGCACCAAGTTACTGGAGAGGAAAATCGGAACAACAGATGACACCGAGAACAGGATCCGACAGAGGATATCCTTGCTGGTCGATAATAATTCTAAAACCTTTTGGATTATTTAGCAAAAACACAGTTTAGAGCAATACTTTCCACTTAGGAGCACCATTAATGGATCCCATGACTCACAGTACATTCGCAGGTGTCTCAAGTTCCATCTGCTGGCAAAATGCATAAATCACAGCAGGTGTGAACTGGTAAGTACGGAGCCCGGGAGAGCTCACTTTAAGTGATATTTTTTTTCAGGTCGTGATCATTTGTGAGCACGTTTCCTTTATTTGAGCCATCAAATTAATAAAACGTGAGCACGTTTTCATTTAATTGAGCCCTCGGTAGATCGAGATCTCGAATATACTATAACGTGCTCATGTTTACATGTGTCAAGACAATATTGAGTGCACGTTTTACATATTGTGGCCACGTTTAAGTAGATCGTGTACACAATGTTCTATAACCATGTTTACTAAATTGTGCTCTCGTTTTAATAAATTGTGCCCTCGTTTTAGTAAATCGTGCGCTCGTTTGAGTAAATAGTGCACTCGTTTAATAAATAGTGCCCTCGTTTTACTATGCTTAAAATGAGAGCTCAATTTAGTAAAATGAGCTCACACTATAGTAAAACGAGAGCACAATATAGTAAATTGTGCACACGATTTAGTAAAACTAGTGCACAATATAGTTAAACGAGAGCACAATTTAGTAAAACGAGCGCACATTCTCTCAACATGCAAAACATTTTGCGATGACCCCTCTAGGGCTCCGTAGGTAATACAAGCCGCATAAAATATTTCTACCAGGCGGAAAACCAACTAGAGTGTCCACACTACTTCTAAAAAGAACAATTCCATACGTTACGAACTATATATCAAAATGTATAATCAGACGAGGCTTTCTATGCAGCGGTTCCACATGACAATCAGGCTTGTAAACGTGGCCGCTTGTTAAAATGTTAGCAGTATGGGTCAGCCAGCCAACAGGGAAAAAGATGTTTTAATTCCTCACCTTCGCTGGTCACACCGTCAGAGTCTTCGCAGTCATCGTACTGCAACACAGAAAAACCACACACACACACACAGAAGAAACATTTTAATTCACTTACATTCATGCCAACATTTATGTTTTAAGTGTTTTGTCAAAGCGCAGTGTACTGGTTAGGGGCACGGTTAGCCCTGGTAAAGGTGTGCAAAAATTTCTTCACAGAAATTCATCTTTTGTTGCAGCAGCATACTGAAACGGTTAAAAATGTTACAAAACTCCAGCTTTTACTTCGAGCCAACCAGGCCCAGAGTGTCCCAGATCCTCCAACGTACTTAACGGTGGGTATCCGGTGCCTTTCTGCATATTCACCTTCTGCTTCTTATCCAACTGACCCAGGGCGTTGTGTTGCTGAAAGTCTTATCTGAGCAAAGCACGCATTTCCACTTAACATCCCAGGAGAGTTTAACAAAGTATACAAGTTTATGTCTGTGATGGTAAAACAGAAAAATACTTTTTACGGTTTGGCTTTCAGGTAAAGGTTTGTCTAGTTGTTGTTATGAAGGGTTGTTGTTCACAAAAGACCACTCTTTGCTGCAGTTTTCTAACAGTGATCTTGGGAGAATTCGTCACCTCCCTTTACCATCTTGCTCAATGTGCGAGTCAGACGGTAAGGGGAGGTGAAAAGGAGAAATCTTGGTCATCATCCAAGGAGGTGACACAACAGGAAAACAAAAGTCATGGACTAAGAGTTCCTAAAAAAAAAAAAGCTACCGTAACATTTATTCCAGAGGGATTGTTAGGGTTCCACTAATTATGACACCAATCATGGTTTTAAAGACATTTATTTCTTAACATGGGATCCCCCCATCCCACCACTAAAATGAATGCTCTGAAATTAAAGAGTTGATTTTTCTTAAATTTGACCGTGTGAGATTATGCTTCAGTAAGAAAAAATGAATTTGTTTTAAGGCTTTATAAAAATACGTACAATGGGTATCAATAAATGCAACAGCTGCTGTTGGATTTGAGGATCTAACGTGTGTCGTTTCACATGTTGTGTAGGACCACTTTTTTTATGTTAGGACACAGGATGAAAAGGTTTTCAAACGCACATCCCGCTGTACAAACTTGAGCCAAATATACTCACTATATACACTTAGCGTAATGAACCAGTCACACTGGCCGCAAAGCAGCCCTTTAGCATGATGCTGCCATCACCGTGCTTGATAGCTAACCCACTGTTCTCAGGTTTGAAATACCCGGCTTTTCAAAAATATAACTTGCTGTTGTGGCTAAACTGGAAAACCTTTTTACAAAAGCCAGGCTGGCTCAAATGTGTCAGCAGTTTTATTAGATAAGATTGTGCATTTTTAATATTTAGACTAAAGTGGAACGGGTATCACATGACAGCTGGAAAATAGATGAATCAGTTTCATAAAATCCAGTCACTAACCTCATCTTCCAACGCTAGCCATTTCTCTATATCATCCATGACGTTGGACTGGTTGATGGGAATCTGGAAAACAAATCAGAGCTAAGGCTGGAGCTGGGAGCGAATCGGCAAATCATGCCACCGAGCCACCAGGAACAAGGCAAACGTAAAAGAACAGAAAACTAAACAAAGCAATGAATGGAGAAAACTTAAGAAGTGAGAAACAAGTCCCGCTTTTCACTCAACGCTTCCCAAAGGACACGGTCATGCTCTCAGAACACAACACCAACATGCACCTGAAATCCTGATAAACCCCAAATAAAAATGGAACCCAATACAACATGTGTGAACTGCAGACCAGGGACGAAAAGCAAGCTTTTTTACACAGTAGCCGCACACCCAGACCCACCATTCCCCTTTTAATCATCCAGTCTAACTTTGGTGAAGAGCTGCGGCTCGAGGCTGGACTCTCATCCTTTGTGCACACACAGAGTTCAGAGAAAAGGACACACTTAGAGAGGCGTAGCTATTCTCCTGAAATGGAGCACTGAAGCTCACACATTCATCGACATCACTGTGAACATCCCACGAACCTCTGTAGGATTAAAACCTAACTGTATGTCAAATGTTTTTGACTTTTTAACATTTTAAACCGTTTCCACCTCATTAATGTTCACATGCGCTCAAAGGTCCCATGACAAGTTCAGTCTTGTGACCTAAACTGCGGAAATGCCAAACGCCATGGTGTGGTGGTCTCTTCTTACCAATCCAGCGTTCTGTGAGCTTCTGTCCTGACCTTTAGCCAGACCGTCTTCTGTGACTTCATTCATATTACTGAAAACACAAGATTTGCACAGTGCTGATTAGTCACATCACCAGAAGAGACAGTTACAGAAGCACAAGTCACAAAATGAGTCAGGGGGGGAACGTAAAAACAAAGTATCAACTTTTGCAGCAGAAAAAGTCAAAACTTACTTAACTACAGAATTCCCTTTGTCTTTTTAATCAGTAGGAGTAGCTTACATCATATCCAATATTTTCTTTACATGGTTGGAGTAAAATGGTTATGCTGGTTTGATTAAGGGGAACGCTGTTTTGCATTAGGGAAAGTTTAGATTCTTTCTAGAAAAAAAAAGCAACATTTCTTATTTTTATTCTAGCTGACCAACTCGAAAAACATTTAATCTCATGGCCGCTGCAGGGTGTTCGCATTAGTTAGGACACGCATCGGAATCTGACGATTTTCAGCTTGAGCTGTGCTGATCGGTGACTGGCTGGTCACAAAGAAATATCCAGTGTTTTTGATCATACGGATCAAAACAAGAGCTACAAGTCACACCATAAGTAAGTAAGTAAGTAAAGGTTTATACACGCATCACCTTTCACGCATAAAAATCACAAAGTGCTTCGCAAAACACAAGAGAAACGAAGCAAAATAAACATTAGAATTACCTAAAGGCCTATTTATACAAATATGTTTAGAGCTGCATTTTGAAATAATTAACACAGTCGACACAGCTTAAAAAAAAACAAGCAACACTCGGCTGTTGCAGGGAGGAAATCTCAAAGTTAGCCCTTTTCAGTACCAGAAACACTGTTCAAAGAAGTCAGAGAAAATGCAGAGATGTAGGAAGGTATTGAAAAGAAAACTGTACTTTCCAGGACATGTTGAGAGGAAGTAGACTAAGAGAGAGCAATACTTTTAGCAGATAACAGGAAGGCACAGGAGAATCCATTCTGGGTCTGGTAATATTTGGAAATCTCAGAGTGAAGTAAAGGTCTGCTTTATCTAGAATATACGCAGTAAAAAGGCTGTTTTGGTGTTGCTAGCTGCCACTACCAGCACTAATTGCTAATATAAGATGCTAAAGACAATTTAAATGATTAATTTTGTGATTCCTTGTTTATTTCAAAACCCTGTTACGTAATCTTATATCAAAGTTCTTAAGGAGACATTAGAATAATCTATAATTGGTACAGGCAGGTCAAAGCTTTACAGAAAACAAAAATAATGCTCTTTTAATGGTCACAGATCTACTGCGGATTCTTTTGTTTACCTCAATCTTTGTTGACTTGAGACATTTATTTTCTGCGATAACATGTCATCTGATTCACTTGTACCTGTATATGAAAAATACAGAACAGGAAACATTTTAAAAAGATGGAATAAAAACAGTAAGGGATTAACGGAAAATACTTTATATTATATTTCACTGAATGTGGTACAAAGAAAGCATGTGGCGTATAAAAACAGAAAAATGTCATGGATTTTAAAATGTAATAATATATCACCTTCTTCATTTATTCACACTCCTGGAAAGGATGTGTAAAAAAACCTAAAACAAATTCAGTTTTTATTTCCATTACACACTGAAAGGAAATCAGAAAAAAAAAATCAAACCTTTTTTCAGGTACATTAATTCCATGAGAAACAAAAATTACATTAAGAAATAATTATATAAAATGAAATACCATATAATTATAGCCACCCAATTTTAGTTTGAGGCCAGCTGGCTGGATCAGGAACCATATCTATCTTGGCACAACACAGTGTGAGCAGGATGGTAAGGGAAATAAAAAAATATCATTGGGAATGGCAGCATAGAGTAAATCTGCAAAGGACAGAAAAAAACTTTTCTCTCCCCACATCACAAATGTAAACAGGCTGACTTTTCTAATCCCAACAGGAACGTTATCTGTAACTGAGGGGTTTGGTCAGAGGATATGAAGATGGAGCTCTTAACAACAAACACTCTAAGCAGGTTCGGCACCAAACAAACAACAATTATGAGCAAAAGGAGCTCTTGCTCGCTGTTAAGTATAGTGGAGGATGTGCCAAGGGCTGTGTACTGAATTCAGTACTGACCGAATCCCGTCAGCACTACCGGATACCGATTCACATAAAATCAATACCATGTTTTGGTACCTAAACACATCAGTGTAACACTGAGGGAGCGTTCATATTCAATGCCGAACATGAACACAGCATTGGACGCACAAGAGCGCGGTGAAGTCAGTAACCACTGGTCCAGCAAAGAAAGCAAGCATGAAAAGCGCTCGAAAGTATGGCTCCGCTTTTCAAAACGCAATGTAGATTATGTTTGCTGCAATTTTTCTGAGGTACAGTGTAAGGCCAGCAGTGGGAATACTTCTAATCTGAAGAAACACTGGTCACTGCTGCCAATTTAGTGAATTTCTCGCTATATTTAGCAACTTTTCAGACCCATCCAGCAACCTTTTTTCAAAAAAGCGACTAGTGAAAAATCTAGCAAACTTTCTTCTGTTATTGGTGACTTCCTGGGAAAGTAGCAATCATTTTTTTGGAGTTATTGTCTTAGGATAGTGGCGAGTGCTACTGTGAGCCTGTTCCCACTTCTTTAAGCCCTGTTTCACAGACAGACAGCTGCTGCTGCTGTCAAAGCAGAGAGGAGAGCCTCTCCTTTCCCTCACTGCAAATGTATCCCGCCCTGATTTACAAAGCGGGATACAATATGTTTTTTATATAATTATTTTCTTCTCTAAAACTGTTGTACTAAAACAATTCCCTGAATTTTATTCACACAGCTTTAATCCCTTATTAACCTCGTTTAGTCTGTGCCTCTGATAACTGTTGTTTTGGTAAAAATGTGTTTTATGTGCTGTGGATTCAGGCAATGTATTGAAATTCATAAATTATTTAATAAGGTTGCTTTGTAGATCATTACAAGTGTATATATTGCTAAAAAATGTATGTTAAATTGAAAAAAAATGTAGAGATGTTATTAATAAACATTTATTACTACATACATAAACACACAAAAGTACCATAAATAGGTACAGTACTAGTACCGGTATCGATTCCCAGGTACCAGGTATCGGTAGACAATCGGTCCAAATGTGAAAGATACCCAACCCTAAATGTGTCATACCATGGGCCCATCTCTCTAAGAAAGGCCTTAAGAACTATGCTGGGGCGTATGCATCACGATGAACGCTTAGAAAGACCCAGGACATCTGAAAATGGATCCCTACTTATTTTTCCACAGGATAATGATCTATAACATGTGGCTAGATCAACACAGAAATGGTCCCAGCTGCTGTAACGAACAGGCTTTTTTAAAACATTTGACATGTTATCTGATCGTCTTCATCGAACACCGGGCGACATTTTTTGGCAGGTGTTCCCGGCTCATTCAAAAGGTGAACATCACTTTAAAGAAGCAAACCAATTTACGACTTAATGACGGTGCTGGGGTATGAGCCAGTTTCAGGACGAGGGCTGCATCGTAACCACAGAGAGGAACGGAGCACTTACTCAGTTTAGCCATCTGACTGGAGAAACTGTCGGGTTTGGACAGACTGAGGGAGCTGTCGCTTTTAACTGAAGCGAACCCCGATTGGCTGATGGTTGAATCAATGTCTGACAGGTTCACATAGGTGGGGCTCTGAAAGAGATTTAAAAAAAAAGGTGTAAACTCCACCATTTGACGCTAACATGAATGAGTGGCTGCCCTTTACCTTCTGTTCTGTGCTTTGACCATTCGTTAGCCTTCTTTCAAACCTATAAGTAGCAAAACAACCAATCATACGACGGCGGAGCAATCAGATGTCACCAGTGGCATTATCAATGATGTAATTACCTGTGGTAGCGCGTGAAGGCAGTGTTCATTTCGTCGTTGGTGGCTAGCAGCTCCTCGATCAGCTTCTCCTCGCTGAGTCTGGGGATGACCTTCACGATCCTGTCTTGCATTTCCTTACATACAGTGTACAACTGCTAATGACACAACGAGACAAAGCACGTGTGGGTGGGGAGGGGATTGAAGGGCCAGATGCAGCACAAAAAGCATAACATGCTAGATCAGTTAAGGGTAATGCAGCGTCCAGCAACAACAGAGGAAGGGCGTATTTTCCCGCAACAGCGAGAGCAAAGAATGTCGACGCTGCGAGCCGCACATTTACTCTGAGACGGATCGATGTTTTACCTCCAGCAGCTCCATGTCTGCTAGCTTTACTGTGACTGGATCCAGCTGGCTCATCATCTCCGACATGGTGGACAGGTTGCATCGCACGACTCCCAGCTCTGTCTTTAGCATCTTTACCTGCAACGGTAGGGTTGGTAAATGAACCCGGCAATAATTAGAGAGAAACCAGTTGATGACTGGAACAGGGCAATTTTCAGCCCCTTTAGCTCTGACTGGTTACCTCACGGTCTAAAACAAGCCAATCTTTTCTTTACCAGTCAATGTACCACGTCTCAGCCATACTGGGCTGCGTTCCAGCCACACTTTTCAGTGTGGAAGTTGCTACTGCAGGAGGAGGATTAGAGGCTAGTTCTTTTCAGTATTGTTGAGGTGATTAGAAGACGGGAGATGAGAAGAAATACAAAGGCTTCTTGCAAGAAGCTTCCAAAAGGAAAACTGCATGCTCTCTGCAAACTTTACAGTTCCTCATGAGCAGTGAATAAAAAAAAAAAAAAAGCCAGCTGTTGATTCAGGCTCATAGGGTGAGATTTCCAGGAGACAACAGGAAACTGAATGTTTTACAGCAAAGCGGTGCTGTTTTTTTCCTTTTCAAGAGCACAGCTCTATCTGCTAATGCCCGGTACACACTGTGCCATTTAGAGCCATCACAGACTTGCGACCAAAGCTGACCTGCGATTAATTTCTGACAGTGTCTGATAGTTAGAAGGAATATGTCACAGTGTGACAGCCGCTACGACTTAATCAAAGTTTATGATATGAAAGGCTCCACAGGTTCCAAATGATGCTGCAGGGCAAATAAAGACAAGAAAACTGCATAAGTTTTGGATTCCTGAATCCATTCCTGCCAGGGATAACCTGTCCTGTTTGCTCCGATCAGACAAGTTTGTTAAATTGGGGCAAACAAACCCTCATTAAACAAACCAAGGCTGTGAAGGGCGCCAGGCACGGACCTGTGACAGTGGCAGCCTAGACCAAGACCGATAAATAATTTGGGCCCCAACACATTTGTGTTCCTGCTGGAGTCATTTATTTATTTATTTATTTATTTATTTCTTGCGACTGCAGCAGACTTTGATGCGTTGAACTGAAAGATTTTGCCAAACATTGATGCTTGATTAAACTGATTCATGCAAAGACAACGGTTTAATTCATTACTGGACTATTTTTTTAGTAAACCGATTTGATTGTGGTTTTGTTGCAGATGGATTTAAGACTGAAGAGTAGAGCATGTGGCTGAACAGTGGATTTTGTTTGCTGATATTAAATCCAGCCGGTGCTGTAGATGGATGGCAGACGCTGATGAAGTGGCTGAATGTTGTATGAATCAGAATCAGAAATACTTTAATAATCCCAGAGGGAAATTGTTGTTTCAGTACAATCGCCATAACATAACAAATGCTGTAAGCGATTTGGTATCAAACTGTGATCGCTCAATGTGCACACATCAAACTTTACATTTTACCAAAGATGGTTAAATTGTTACTGTCCGTTGACCTTGCTGCGGTCTTCCCAGGTTCTTTTACTGAATAATGTGATGCTTCTCCTGTAGACTTCTGTAGGAGTAAAAAAAAAAATCCACATTGCACCGTGTCTCGTGGAGTAGTCTTAGAAGACTGGCCGTCCAGTCCTGAAAAGATTCACCGTTGTTTCCCAAATGGAGAAAGCATGGAAGGGATTTAACCGAAGTCAAATGTTGAGTTAAAATGTTTTAGAAATGTTTTAGAAATTAGAAGTTTAACCCTTTCCAGACAGCTAGATGTCAGTGACTTTATTTCAGATCTCTTCTCTCTTCTTAACATGGTTGCATGAAGCGAGTCCTTTTAGCCTACTTCCTGTTGTTAGAGAGGTTCTGTTAAAGTGATATCTTGATTTTACAGGTCTGTGGGGTGGCTGTGCAAAATCGAATGCAGCTTTTGTGTTTGAGCACGGTTAATTCATGATTTTACTGGGCAAGTGGGATTACTTATTCAAACTACCTAGTTTGAAGAGGTAAGCTTTCAATTTTAGGAAAAAAGTAGAAAAAAACTGTTGTTTTTCAATTTCCCTATGAGAGCTTTAATAAGCTCTCATAGGGAAATTGAAAGCAGCTAAAATGGGTATCGGCAGATCAGGGTACGACAAAACCAGAGATTCAAAATCACCCGTAAAAAGTCTTTACGGTTCAACTCCAATTTTTAGTGGAAGGAAATAATTATGCAGGGAAAACTAGAAATAATAAGCAGCTGTTAGTCAGAATGAGGAAAGGGGAATTGTCAGAGCAGAGTGAAAGTAAGATATTATCTTCTAGCTGCATCACCTGGCTCGGAGTGAAGGCGCCGGTTCCCTCCAGCGCCAGTTTGAGCTCAGAGACGTGAGCTGGGATGAGAGGAGGTTTAGAAGACAGGCGCACAGCAGGTAAAGTAGTAACAGTAGGCCCGTTCCCAGGTAAAGTCTGACGCGCAGAGAGGCAGCGAGAAGACAAGAGACAGGAATGAGCAAAGGTGAGAGGAAGCACACAGGTGTCGGCAGCAAAACACCGCCTGCACCTTTTTGGGAGCTTGGCCTGGCAGGTAACCGTCGAGCTGAGCCACGGGGAACTCCAGCCCCTTCCTTCGCAGGTCTTCATACACCGACACCACGCCCGTCAGGTCGGGCGAGCTGCGGAATGCGTCGGCCCACGCCTTGACGAGTGAAAACCACAAATTACCGACAGACAATGGAAGCTACTAAGGCCGGGCCGGGCCTGAGCTCTTTGTTTCACCTCGCCGTAGCTTCAGCCCCACCTGTATGATGGCGAGGACTCGGTCATGCAGAGCCTGCGGAGGGTTGTTCCTCGGGATGATGGCGCGCACCAGGACCCCTTCGATGAAGTCCCGCGTCGTCACCAGGATGTGAAACCTGTAGCCGCAGTTCTTCACGCAGGTCTCGAGGACCTGCAGTCGGAAAGAGGATGAGGGGGAATCCCACAGGGAAATAAAAAAAACTGTTTACGTTCCCAGATTTCACTGAGGCAAAGAGGACCGGCACTCACAGTAAGCGCCAACATGATCTCCTTGAAGTTCTTGTTGGCAACAATCCTCTTCCTTATGGCTCTCACTGCATCTCTGGGCCTGTAAGTCAGAGAGTTTGCAACAAGCACGTGAGCTCCAGGGAAAGACCTGTTTCTGATGACGACAGATAACACACACAAACACACACACACCCTTCCTCGGAGCTGTTGACAGCGTCACAGATTTCCATGTTGAGTTCCCAGTCTTCAGATGACAAGCTAGCGTTAGTGGCGCGCTCTGTAAGAAACAAGTCAGAAAAAAAAAAAAACGACAGCTCACTGTTTTATGCTAGAATAATAACATTTTACGTTTAGACAATTCAAGCTGGTCATGCTGATTTTCTGTCGTCGAAAATTTTAGTTAATAGAAATTCCAGATATATGGAAATCGTTGGAACTGACTGAATTTAAGTTTAAATGAAAAGAAATTGATAAAATTAAAAAGTAATAGACAAAACGGCTACAGGACTGTCTCAGAAAATTAGAATATTGTGATAAAGTTCTTTATTTTCTGTAATGCAATTAAAAAACATGACAGTAATCAAGGACAGTAATGCCATGGTCAGTACACCAGTTACTGTGAGAATCTTATGTCGTCTCTTAACCACTACCATACTTGTGATTTAGTTTACTGAACCAAGCTGAGTGTTTTTCAAGGCTCAGGAAACCCTGCAGTGTTTCCAGTTAATTAGACGATTCAAGTGATTAGTTGAATAGCCTACTAGTATACTTTTTCACGATATTCTAATATTTTGAGACAGGATATTTGGGTTTCTTAAGCTGTAAGCCATAATCAGCGATATTAAAACAATAAAAGGCTTGCGATATTTCAGTTGATTTGTAATGAATCCAGAATGTATGACATTTCATGTTTTTTAATTGCATTACAGAAAATAAAGAACTTTATCACAATATTCTAATTTTCTGAGACAGTCCTGTATATTCAAAGTAATAAAACGCAACTTACAGAAAAGAAGGAGGAAAAAAAACACAGATTTGTTGTGTTATGTGACACGCAGTGTTTACGTTGCAGAGGCTTTTTGTATTTTCTGAAATGTTGATCTGAAGCTGAACAAGAAAAGCATAGACCGTGAGTGGAGACTAAAACATGACCAGTTTACAGCTTGACTAAGCCAGACCAGCGGCAGGCCAGGCAGAAACTCAAATATGCTATCTTTTTTTCTGATCAGTGAACACACCATACCCCAGCACTGCCAGGTTGCGCTAATCACAACACAACACGGGTGTGGAATCTGTTAGCTACTGCTAGTCTCAGGGAGGTGTTTCATATAAAGCACAGACATATTTAAAAGAAAAGTGAATTCTCTCGGGAGGTGTGTGTCAGCTGTTCCGTGTAACAGTGCTTAGATTTGCAGAAGGAAGCTTCTTAGTCTATATCCCACATTTGGGGGTCTATCTCCTTGGAGGTTGTATATTCTCCCAACGCATCTGTGGGCTCTCTCCAGGTACTCCAACTTCCTGTCAGAGCCTCAAAACATGATACTTAATTGTCAAAGGAATGAAGTGACCAAGCACGAATTTTAACAGATGACAGGAGTGTTGGCATCACAGAAAAGATGGTGAGTGTTAACCGTTTGATCTTTTAACCTCAGATGGATCATGCTGGATCCATCTGAGACAGAGACGTTGGCAGTCTTAGAGTAAAGGGTCTGTTCTCCATAAACATAGACAGCTGTCAGACGCACTAAAAGGTAAGAAAGAAAACATTTAATGTCAACTCCTGATCTTTTAGTCTTTGTTTTACAGCAGTCTTTACAGGCTCGCATACACACACAATGTGTTGTTGCCTTTGGAACAAATAGAAATAATTAAATGCTCAACAGGCTAGAAGATGAAAGGATGTTCTTAAAGAGAAATCGAAGACGACAAAAATCAATATCGGCAGGTCAAACTTTTATAATACTTGGCCATGAGAGATCAGCCTCAAATCCCTGTTGGGTGCATTTTTAAGTTAAACAGTGGTTTTACTTAAAACAATCTTAACCTAGATTTAAAGGAACTCAGGGTTTAATCACTTTTACAGTCTTCTGGGAGTTTGTACCATACAGGTGGAGCATAAGAACTAAATGCTGCTTCTCCATGTCTGGTTCTGGGGATGCAGAGTAGACTTGAGCCAGGGGTCTGGAGGGGACATAGCATGCAAAATCCACTTTTTTAGCCCTTAAATACAGTTAGTTGTGTATGGAGTCTGCCTGTTCTCCAGAACTTGTGTTAATATCTTTATATTCTGTTTTTGAAGTGCCTCGTTTCAATTTATAAAGACAGCACCAAAACAAGTTGCTGTGAGACGCACCTAAGAACAGTGGCAAAAAGCAGCTATGGGGCAACAATAATCAGGTATTCAGACCAAAGCATTACAGTTCAACTTTATATAGACCACAACTGACCAATTTGAACGTGAAAAGGAAGGATTTAAATGGATGATATGACTCTTTTAAAGTAATTTTCAGTAATCTACTCATGGTCTATTGTACATTAATAATTACTATGTATCAATGTCACAGGTGCAGGAGGTTGCTCAGAACTATTTTGGTTTATTTATGGGTAAAATGTGTTGGTAAACTCAACTGGCTCATAATGGGATGAGAACCATAACCAATTAATTTAGGGATGCAAATAAAACCCTCAGATTAAACTACAACGAAATTAAAGTATGCGTGTTTTGGCCGTTTAATACCTAACGTTTTTAGGAACAGAAACTAGTTTGTTGCTGCAGGATGTTTGGTACTGACCATAAGTCAATTCTGTGTTTAAGTTATTCTTTTTATTTTTATTTTTGTTGAGATTTGCAAGTATTTTTGTCCTTTAGGGCCAAACACTGTCATTCCTATACCTTTCTTCTTTTGGTTTTACAAATGAATACAATAGACATAAT
Organism: Fundulus heteroclitus; assembly: GCF_011125445.2. Lineage (NCBI taxonomy): Eukaryota > Metazoa > Chordata > Actinopteri > Cyprinodontiformes > Fundulidae > Fundulus > Fundulus heteroclitus. Next base: position 30,019,006 of record NC_046376.1, on the reverse strand, counting down.
ATGCAAAATAGATAAAAATGTTACATAAAAGTAATGCAAGCCTACTGCCCATGCAATTAACACTCTGAACATACTCAAATGTGGTGAAATGAACAGCTACAGCAAAAACTAAAACACAAAACAAAAAGTAATAAAATAATACATCTTGATCAGTAATACTTTGTAATGAAAAACGTTGTATAAGCTGCATAGTCAACGCGGTTTACTGTAGGAGACTAATGGCGTTGCTGAGATGCACATTTTCATTCTGTGGGAATATTTTTAGCTCCTGGGTGCTTAAATGGAGGATAAACAATTTCCTGTTTGGTGCAAAAAGCCTAGACAAATCTTCTTGCTCCTTAGAGACAGGTTAGATCAGATAATTCTTAAGAACACCAATCAGTGACAATTACAAGAATCCTAAATGTGTGCAGCTTAAAAACAGTACACTCCCCAGCTCCATACCAAACAAGTTCAAAACTGTCAGGAACAGCAAGTCTACAACAGACAAGACAAATAATTGTGAAAATAAAACTATGCAGTGATCACAAAATCATTGACATATAACTCATTCTAAATCATGATTAGAAAAAAGACACTGTATGTGACATTTGAGAATCCCAGATGAACACAATTTAAGGAATGGTGAAAACCAGCCGACTATGAGGCTGTAGCCTGTTAGGTAACCTGTTGTTTAAATGGAGAAACCCCTAAGGGTTTCCCCCGAGCATTATTTACAGGGGTTAGGGTTAGTGGTTAGGGGTTTCCATTAGGAAATGTAAATCTGGGTGTAGGTTGATTTAGTTCCCAGGGTTGTTACAGTCCCTGCAATCAACGAAAACAAGCTACTTAAACATTTATAAGAGGTTCTTCCTATTTGCGCGGTGGAGGATATTTATTAAGGCAGCCAGTCAGATCAGATGAATGACTGGGAGAGAAAAGCCAGTGTGATGTAAATGTGCTGCCTGCAGCCTAGTCTCATTTGGGTCAGATGGGGTGGGGTGGGGGGGGGTGTCCGGCTCGGCTCGGTGCAGGTTAAAAACAGAGCCAACAGGGACCGGTGGGCTTCCTAACACCTCCCCCGCCTAATCATCATTGTCTGCTGAGGGCGTCAGAGGGACGCCTGATAATAACCGCGTTCATGCATTTAACTTGCTTTTTTTCCCCTCCATCAATGTTATTTGAACGCGACCCCTCTTAGAATAAAGAAGACAGCCTGAATGGCAGCGCGGCGGAGCTTGGGAGGCTGCCGGGAGGAGCGCAGCCTGTGATAATAGCCTTAAACCGGGGTCACTTTGTGTCGATTACAGCAGAGCTCACCGATCCGCTGGCCCACCGGCGAGCTGAACGGATTCCCCAGCAGAAACTCCATGATGGCGGACGGTGAGAGGCTCCAGCGAAGCGCCGCCGACGTCGCCCTGGCCCCGCTGCTGCTGCTGCTGCTGCTGCTGCGGCTGAGGCTGCGGATGCTTTCTCCGAAGTGGGCCACGAAGTGCGTCAGCCTTTAAAGGGAACGCAGCCCGCTCCTCAGCAGACGCTCGCTGTAATAACGTTGGTACGCTGTAACTGCGCCCCGTGGCGGCTGCCATGATCTCTGCTGCAGGGAGACACCGGAGAGAGAGAGAAAAAAACTCTGTGCATTTGCATCGTTCACTGTCCATCTGAGCTTCATTTGCCTTGAGGAACGGTTTCTGAAGATCGAGGTCAGCGAGAATTTGGTACATCAGGGTGCAGAGCTACCAGCATTATAGCAGACAGAATATTTTCATATAAAAACAGAAAACAGCTGCGAATATAGATTGTTTTCCATGTTACAATTTAGAGAAAAAAAAAAAGCAATGTAGTGCATAGTTGTAATGGGATGTAGTTTTCGATTTAAGAAAATAATCTGAGGACGTGTAGACTGCATTTTTATTTAGCCCCCCATTACCCCGATGTCTCTAAATAAACAGCAGTGTATTAAATTGCTTTCAGAAGTCACAAAAGGAAACATGCAAATGCAAACGGCATCGTGAAGATCGAGGAACACAGCAGGGAAGAAGATGTGGAGAGGTTTAAAGCAGGGGCATGTTCTCAAACGATAAGCTTCTGACATCTCACTGACCGCTGCTCAACCCACCATCCAAAACAGGAGTCAGTATGACCAGGGGCGGATTTAGGAAATTTGGGGCCCTAGGCAAAGAAAGGCATGGGGCCCTCTGAATTGTGAAGACAACACATAAAACAGACCCATTATACAGATACAAAATTTTTAATAGAATAGACATACATTATTTTTTCTACCCTTTGTCCCTCTCTTATCCCTTTTCTTGTTGTTTTCCTCTATGTTTTCTTTGTCCATTTTTCTAGTAGACAAGCCATGATCTGCTTATCTGTCCTCCATTTTTTATTTGAATGAAATAATAGCTGGAGGTAAATCTGCACCCGTCTCCATTTCTTGTCAAGATCCTGTTCTTCACCTGGAGCGGTCCTCTCAGTACTATTGAGCAGTGTGCACGATCAGACAGCTGATTGGCCAGACCTGGGTCATCTTCAGGAAGTACACTGTGCACTCCGCTTACCAGCAGAGTGGATGATGCTGGACTCTCTCAGTCTGGTGGAACAACATCATTATCAAAGCCTGGCTTGATAATGATGCCTAGGGCCCCCAGGAACTTGGGGGCCCTAGGCAACTGCCTAGTTTTGCTTAATGGTAATTCCACCCCTGAGTATGACAGAACTGCAAACCTACCGTGGTATGGCTGACCGCCTGAAGCAGCAGGAAGGGTAAGGACAGGAATCTATTAGAGAAACAGAGGTCCAAAGGAAATCTGGAAGAGCTGCGTGGATCCAAAGCCCAGGTGGAGGGGCACAGGTGACATTATTAACGGGTTGCAAGAAGAAATCCATTTTGGAAAGAAAGTTGAAAGAGATCCCTCTTTATGCCAAGCCAAGTTGGGGTAATATTTAAACACAAGGAGGGAGGTCCTCTGGTCAAACAACACTAAAATGAAACCTTTTTGTTCTTTCTGCGCTACGTGTTCCAAAAAAACACTGCACATCACCCAGAGCCGACCCACCAACAAAGTCATACCTGGTGGTGGCAGCATCACGCTGTGGGATGGCTTTTTCTTCATCAGTGACCGGAAAGCTGGTCTGAGCTGATGGGAAGATGGATGGAGCATCTCAGATGTCAACATATTAAAATCTGCAGAAGACTTGAGGCATAGGTGGAGGTTCACCTTCCGGCAGGACAACAAGCATGAGTATGCAGCCAGAGCTACGATGAAGCAGTTTGGATCTAATTATGTTCATGTGTCAGAATGGCCTAGTCAAAGTCCAAATCCAAATCCAATTGAAAATCTGTGAATGACATGAAGACCTGTATGAAGATCTGTATCTGAGCTGTTTCGCAAAGAGCGGGAAATCATTTCAGTCGATAGATGTTTAAAACTAGAGACATACCTGAAGATGTACCTGCTACAAAAGATTTAGTTCTGGAAAGTATGGATTCCAGTGGTGTGATTACAGAGGAATGCCACGCGTTTCTGTTTTTCCTTTCTCTTTTCTTTGGTGTTTTTAGCCAGACCAAATTTGATTGCCATAAATCCTTAGCATTGTACTTTACAATTATGCACAACTCCATCGGCCTATCACATAAAATCCCTATTAATTACCTATTAAGTTGGAGGCTTGAACATGTAAAAATGTGAAAAGGTTCTGTCACATGTGGATGTGCTGTGTACTTTTCCATTTCAACCCAGTTTATGTTGCCTTCTGCTCTCTGCTGACTGACGTTCCTACAGGGAACGTGAAACTTTCCTCAGGGAGCTGAGTGATGTCATCCACCTGGCCAGGAAAACTACCTGTCACACTGCCAGTGCGGGCAAAACAAACAAGAGATCGGAGAAGAGAACATTCCAGGCTGGGGTGTTTCTGAATATTTATCATCGATGCCACGCCATAAGTCTATCAATCTGCACGACAGGGATGTCACTGATGTTAAATCCACCAGTCTTTCTCACAGAGAAGGACTGGTGGATTTGTTGTGTTTGATCAGGTTGCCTCACACGGTGACTCACAGCCAAACACATTCAGCACTCTCACCGCTCATATGCACTCTACTTCACTCTATTCACCAGCAGGTGACACAGTTGTCCACATTTAGGAGATCTGTCTAGATGACTATTATTTATTCTACTTGCATCACTTCTTACTATTAAACTAAATCCAATTATTGTTGTGATTATTGTGAAACTGCTGCATTACAAGGAAACAAGACAACGTTTCTCCGGGATCTTTAATCAGATTACTGTGCAACAATGATCAGACATAAATACAACACGATAAACCGCATCAATTAAAAAAAAATAAAATTGTCACATTATCTATTAAAAGTTTGTCAAAACGATGAATTGCTTACCTAACACTGGCAGATCGAATCCGCCACACGTTTCAATCAATCTCTGAAGAGTTTGTCAAAGTCTTCACTTTGGCCCACTCTTGTTTGTAGAATAGTTTTTATTTGGGCAAAAAGGAAAGATTTCTTTGCATTAATTGCCAGTTTAAGGTGAGGCTGCAGTATTTTAGTTGGACTTTGACTAGTCCGCTGCAAATATTTCATTTCTTTCCAGCTATTTACAGGCCGACATGCTGGTGTGCCCCCTGCTGTATAATTCAAGTGCGCTTGAAAACATTTCATTGTTCTATCTGGTTACAACCAGCTGTCCAGGTCCGGACCCAGAGCCAGACCACCACACTACTCCCAGCTTGTATGACTCTTAGTATTATGTTCTGTTTCTTAAAGGCTGTGATAGGTTTACGTCAGGCCTACCTTCAGTCCACAGTATATTTTCCTCAAAAGATTTAGCAAAATGTTATTTAGCAAAATGTGTGACAATGTGAATAAAGTGAGACCTGTAATGCTTTAGATTTTGTTCAGGGTTCTACTGTGACCTCCTGAGTGACTTATTGATGTTGTTCTTGGAGTAATTTTGGTAGGCTGGCCATTGCTACTACAATTTGACCCACTGTTACATGTTTTCTCTTTTTGTGGATGATGGCTCTGACAGTGGTTCCTTTGAGCCCCAAAACCTCGTAACCTTGCCTGCAGTATTCGTGCGTTCACAAACACACGAGAATCCATCTTGTCCTGCTCCCACTTAATTCGTTTGGAACCGAACCACCAAAAAAACAGTTCGGGCCAATCACATTTGCAGTATTATGGTTTAATATGGGACACACAGCTGCAACGAAAGCAGTAGCTGTTGAGCCCACAGCTGAACCAATATAAACGTGGCAGTGCAGGAGGTGGCACGTGTAGCTGCTGCCATCACAGCTGTTGTGTCAGAATCCACGACTTCTTTGAGAGAAGAACAGCAAGACGTGCCTTGACTAGTTTAGCTTGTTGTGGTTTCTCATGGTGCCCTGTGCTTACATTTTCATTGATACCGTGATTGGCTAAAACCAACCTTTGGTAGGCGGGCTCTAGGTGTCGCTTCATCCAGTCATCTTGCAGAGTTCAAACAGATTTGATAGGAGCAGTCCTAGATTGATCATGTGCAAAACTAGGAGTGCTACACATTATAAATCTGGCTGGCCAGGTTAAAATAATTGGAAATTGTTGTAGAATCTTGTCCAGACTGATACATGTCAGGGAGTTTGTTTGTTCTTGAATTTCTTTAGATCTGGACATGATGTATTGCTTTTTGAGGTCTTTTACTTTACATTGTAAGAAAGGTTCTATTTTGAATGTGTTCTTGATTCTACAGGTCCGACAGTAATCAGGCCCGGATGTGGCAAGTGAAACTATCCTCATTAATCACATGAAGAAGGGTGGTGATAACCGCTTCACATAGGACCAGGCCTAACTTTTACCCATCAGTGAATAAGCCATTGTATGAAAACTGCAATTCATGTTTAACCATGTTATCTTTTTCTGATATTAAAATGTATTTAATTATCTAAACAAAAAACCAAGGACGGAAGAAATCTGTAAGGGAAATAATACGTACCTCAGCACAGGTTGCTCTAATTTGGCATATTTTATAATTTAAAGAGCTTTGAAAGTAGGCTGGTATAGAAACTGTGACTAGCATGTCAGTTTATCTGCCCAGATCTCACCTCCATGTACTCCTTCACAGTGTATTGTGTATTAATGACTGTAAAAACAGTTTTAATACTTGTAGACCAGTTATTGTCCATGTTATAAATGAATAAACAGACAAAATACTGACATGGATAAGGCGAACAGGAACAAAGGCTGATGCTGATTCATACAAGGCTACATGGAAGGAGCTAGCAACCCTGGATGTAAAAAGCAGAAAATGGTCCAGATTGTACTAAAATGTACACATTTTAAATTAGGTAAAACTAGGCAATAAAAAAGCTCTAAAAACCTTTGAAAAATCTAATAAAACTTTAATAAGAACAACTAAAATATCCAAAACAGCTAAAAGTGGAAAAATTATCATTAAACATGGTAATTACAAACTTAACCCCCCCCCCCCCCCCTGCTGGGTTATTCAAACAATTAAGCAGTTTCCTCAGAGCATTTTGATATAAATTAGTTTATGTGGTGAAAAATGTGTTTATTTCTTGTCTGATTTCAAAATGAAAAAAGAAAGTTCTGTCCCAAATGAGGATTTTATTGATTGGAGGATTACAAATGAGCTCCACAGCAGCGTGTTGCATGATCCCATACATCGGTCAATGGCCACATTGAAGGTGTATAGAGCTGCTGATGGCTGCCGGCCAGTCTGATTGTTTTTTGGTGGTGGAAGCTTCTTGCAGAAAAAATCTTTAGTGTCTTTGCGCTGACACTGAGCTCTGATAGCTCACGTCTCATTTCTCCATAACATTTTTCATGCTGACTGTGACTGTTGAGCTACATAATTTGGCTCATTATGAGATTCTAGCGAAAATTACTCCAAACAAACCAGCCTCAGGTGAAGCTCAGCTGGGCTCATGTTTAGTGACTGAATGTTGGAGAAACAACAACAGGCCTATTGTTCTAAATCTGCCATTTATTTTCACATTTTTGAGGAAATTGTGTAAGAGAAAAAAAATGAAAACACTAAATATAATACAAAAACAGCATGTAATGCAATAAAGCCCCATGCGACAGAAAAGTCAAGAACTTGAATTGATACTAAATCCTGTTAAACAAAAAAGGTCAAACTATTCCTTCAGGAAGTGTCAGCCAGGACTACATTCATGAACAAATTCTTTCCTTTCTTGCTTCCAATTAGCGTGGGCTGGCTGTACGTTCATCTATATCCACAGAATGTAGTCTACTGCTTGCTCCCTTCGGCCTGAAAACTGAGGACAGCTGTGAACGCTGAACGCCTCTCTGCCCATCTGTTTGTGTGCCGCTAGCTGCGATGGCCTATAACAGCTGCCACGACGGTGAAACAATGAAACACAACACGTTTTCAACAAAAGGGGAAAAGAAGAGAGTCCTTTTAGACTGGTCGTCTTGTTGGTGGGCCAGCTTAAGGAGCAATTAGGCGGTAACTCTTCAGCGTGAGTCATCAGTGGGTTAGTGGTGAAGACAGCGGAGGTTGGAGCTGAAACCATCTGGTTTCATCCTCATTACAGAGAACAACGATACACCCAGCTAGTGCTACACAACACTTTCTGAATCCGTTGCCATGGCAGAAAAGATGTAGGACGCCAGTGGACGGTGCTTTGTTTTTCATCATGTGTATAAGTATTCGTACAATTTGAACTGTTTCACATTTTATGTTACAACTATAGACCCCAGTGTACTTTAATGGGATTTAGGTGATAGGCCACCATGAGTTAGTCCATATCTGTGAAGTAGAAGCATAAGGATAATTTCAAATAAAAATCTGAAAAGTGCGGCCTCCATTTATATATTCAACCCCTTGAGTTAAGGCTTTATGGAACCAAAATAAAAATAAAAAAGCCTGGTCAAATTGAACGGAGAGCATCTGAAAATCAGTTTTCAAGTCCCAGCTTCTCAACTGGATTTAGGTTTGGGCCATATCGATACATTCAGATTTCAACATTGTAGCTATAGCTGTGTGTTTAGGGTCGTTGTCCATTTGGAAAGTGAATCTCTGCCACAGTCTCAAGTCTTTTGCACACAGATTTCCTTCAAGAAGTGCCTCATATCTAGCCCCATATTTCCCATTCCCTGCTGAAAAAAGCATCCCACAGCATTATACTGCCACCACCATGTGGGAATGTTGTGTTCACAGTGATGTGGAACACAACATTCCCCCACCATATCTGATCGATCGCGATACATTTTAATGCCACGTGTAAATGGTCAGGGTTTACAATTGTTTTCTGAAGCAACCAGGACACTTGCTAATACCAGATCTGAACAGGGACGAAATTACTGATGGCTTTTAGAGGACTGTTTTTCTTCATGCAATCAGCATGACAGAACAGTGGTGGTCCAACAGAACCCAAAGCTAGTTGCTCTGGTAGTAATTTACATAGGTATATTACTACCTAAATGCATGCATAATACCTCCTCTAAAACAGCATAAACTGAATCAGAACAGTGAGGGGCATTTGCTGGATAGAGCTGATTTTAGGAACAAATTTGCTCACATTTTACTCGTGCAAGTAGTCTCCTGAATTTGCACGTCTGTCTTTAAAAAGCAAGGACAACATTCCTTCCAGAAGAACATTGTGATGTAAGCATTATTTTCTTCATGATCGTTCTTCCTAAAAATATTTTAACAAAACAAAGTACAGTTCTTTTTGTAGGGATCTGTTCATATTTGCGGATCTGAAATATAAAAAGGGTCTCCCATGTTTGTCCTTTTAGAAATATTAGATAATGAAAACAATGCAGAGATGCAGATTTTTGGTTAATAACATTAAAATGTTGGGTCTTGATTTTCATTTGATTCATCATTTGATCTTTTAAAAGACAAAAACTAGAACTAATTTACATCAATAAAGAAAATAATACCCAATTCATTTAAAATTCACCTGAAAGAAATTAGGATTGGCAAGAGTGTTTTCCTCCCTTAAGGGATCTACAATTACTTTGTGTAATTCATCATAAATGCATAATTAAATTGTCAGAGCAACCCTAATCAAACCCAATCACTTAACTGGAAATAGAGGTAATTGGTAATAAAAGCGATCAGAATAACTTCAGCAAAACAGATTGTATAAAGTAAACATTTTACAGGAAGCAGTCACAGGCTAGAAATGTCCCTTAAATCATGTTTATATACAGTGGTTTGCAAAAGTATTCAAACCCCTAAAACTTTTTCCCCATATGACAGGCAGTTTGCCCTAAGCTGTTTAGGGTATATAGCAAATGCTGGAGAAAAGAAGGTGGTCAGATAAGAGCAAAAATATAACTCTATAGCCTCAATGCAAAACTGCACAATACGCTGTACTCACAGTCACCACAAAAAAGCATGGTGGTGGCAGCATCATGCTGAGGGGAAGCTTTTCTTCAGCAGGCACAGCAAAGCTGGTAAGAGTCCTTGGGAACATGGAAGGAGCTCAATATAGGGCGTTCCTAGAAAATCCATCAGAAGGCGCAAAAGACCTGAGCCTAGGACGAGGGGGTCACCACCTAGCAGGACAACAACCCTAAACATCAGCAAACTGCCTTAAATCAGAGGAATATAATGTTTTGGTCCCAGATTGATTCTCACCTTATCCTTCCTTCCTTCCTTCCTTCCTTCCTTCCTTCCTTCCTTCCTTCCTTCCTTCCTTCTTCCTTCCGTCCTTCCTCCTCCTTCTTCTCCTTCATTCCTCCCTTCTTCCTTCCTTCCTTCATTTCCCTTCCTTCCTTCCTTCCTTCCCCCTTCCTTCCTCCTTCCTTCCTTCCTTCCTTCCTTCCTCCTTCCTTCCTTCCTTCCTTCCTTCCTTCCTTCCTTCCTTCCTTCCTTCCTTCCTTCCCTCCTTCCTTCCTTCCTTCCTTCCTTCCTTCCTTCCTTCCTTCATTTATTTCATGGCAGTGGTGCCAAAATGTCAATTGTCTGAACTTTCAGCAACTCTCGCACCATGTTTGCCTTAAAATCTGCCACTCCATCATGCAATGTTCTCTGGACGTTTTGACTCCACTTTTCATTCATGATAGTGGTTTGAGAAGATTTGTCATGACGCATGAGAAGCTGCTCCTCCAAATACTGACTGCATCAGAATGCTTCACTGTTGGCATCACAAAGAACTCACAGTGTTCCCCTGTTCCTCTCCAGAAAAATGATTTTCAAGAAGCCGTCTTAGCTCTGCCTACAAGTTTTGTATAGGTTTTAAAGCTATGCTTGAAAAAAAAAAAACACCTTGTTAACCTAACCCCACTTTTTAAGCTATTTAGGGACATGCTTAGGGTCAATGTTCCTTTTTTGTGCCCAAGCTTTAACCTGTGTACTGATGTCTAGAGATGTCTGTGCATCAAATCTCAATGAAATAAAAGGAAGTTGGTGAGTGTAATGTGGTGAAAGGGGAATCATTTTCCAAGGCGTTGCACATTAGAGAATCATTGATCATGAAAGGAAATCTCAGAAATGATACTCAAAAACACTGAGGGGCCTGATTTGTGTTTTCACATGAATGCCGGCACAAGTAGTGGCCTCCAGTTCCTATTCCTTTACATGACAGAGCAGGTGAAGCCGCAGCAGTCTTTCAGTAGCGTTAGTCCAGTTTTAGAGATAAACAGATTGGATGTCTGCTGGGATTTGGATGCAACCTTTCGATCTTGCAGAGCACCTGCATGAGACAAAATGATGAAAAACAGTCATTCTGCTGATTTCATAGCTAAACAGTTAATGCCCATATACATATTTTACGTTTATTTGTATTTGTATTTTCAGAGTTAAAGCTACATATTAATATACTTAATTGCTTTTTAGAAACTGAATGTGCTACCTGCTGTCTTCTCCAGGGGAAAAAAACAATCATCTCTCTACTGATTCCCATCAAAAACACACAAACGTGACTCTTGGAAGGCAAATTTAGACCCAGGTCAACTGTTTTTAATTAAAATGTTAATGTTTTAACGTAATCTAATCCAATTTTTCATACTATTTATAATCTGCATCAAATGGACCTATACCGATTTAGTATATAGAGGGAAATCCATTAAACAACATTGCAAAATTCACTCTTTGACATTGCAGGGGCATTCAGTGACTTGCTCAGCTCACCTTTTTCTGCCAAACCATTGGGGAGTTTTGACTGTAAGAAGGCTGCCATCTCCTTGTCTTCCTCTTTTTCCCTGTGGAGGACAACATTTCCTTGATTTTATTGTTCTAAGACATGTTTTTAATGCTTTACTTCACGCACCGACAAACTAAGACCACAGACTGTGAACGGCACATCTCTACAGCTCATATTTCACATATTGCATTTTCATGTCAACGGTAAATATTCACCAGAGATGGCCGCTGCAGCATCTCCGCTGACATCTCAGTTTGTGAGAAATGAAACGTCACTCAGAGTTATCCATTTACCTCACCTGCCAGCTTGTCGACAGTCAAAGCTAATTTAACACCACAAATAAACAGCAGCAGTGATTTAGGACTTCATTGTTTGACCCTGTGCATGATTATAGCTGGAAAATATATATAGCAAAGCAGGTTTATTAAAAAAAAACAAGATCCATTTATAAGCAATACAACCAAAAGTGCTTTGCAGAACCAAGAAAGTAGATTAGAAGGAAAATACATCAAGACAATACCATCTAAATGCATCTAGTACTAAAAAAATGTAAATTAAATGTAAATGAAAATCTAATAAATAGTTAAGAATGGATACGGTTTGGACTTTACAGGAAAGCTGCAGAAAACAATTTATCTTTCCCTCCTGGATGAAAGCAGCCTACAGTTTCTGCACATCACAAGCCTTCAGGATTTTGGTTGTAGAAGTTGCTGACTTCACTTATTTAGTTCTGGTCCTGGCAACAAAGAGTAAACAATGTATTAACTCTGCGATTATCTAACTCTGAGACATATTTAGCTCCAAGATCATTCGCGGCCATATATCAACATTTTTAAATACCACTGAAGTGAGACATGTTCTGTTTTCCCAGAGTCGTGCAGGACTTTGACAGCAGCATTTTGAATAATCAAAAGCTGTCTGATTTTTCTTTATACTAAATCCTAACATTATTACTATACTCTAGTGAACTGAAAATCAAAGCAGGCACCAGTTTTTCCGTATTAGATCCTGAAAGGAAATCCAGACCACTTTATAGATTAATTCAGGGGGATCCCAAGGGGTACCAGTCTGGAGGAGATATATATGATTCACCCAGCAAGGTTGAGGATCAGAACCAGTAAAATCAAGAGCCCCACTTTCTTTTGGAAAAGGTATTTCTTTACATTTCTTGACATTTTAAGGCAGACAAGGCCCCAGTCTTACCATCCGTCTCCTGCTCCATCTTATCATTACTTGTGAAAAGGATGCTTAAAGCGAATATTGAAGGTGCTCTCACTTAGCTACCGTACACCACAGTGAATTTTCTGAAAATTAAAAGGGTTACTTTTAGAATAGAAATATGAAATATGAAGTGTATTATATACACTACAAAAAGCATGACAAATCATATGTATAGAAATATTATTTTCCAAGGGATGGTGCTCATGACTGTGGGTGAGTCTGTTTGTTGGGGTGGTCGTTGTTTATATGGAAAATGTGAGCACAGCTTTTATTTTGGTAAGAGCTGTCATGTTGGGTGTTTATCTCAAACCTTGCCTTTCTGGGATCATAAATAATGACTTCTGTAGGGAAACCGTTGCTCAGTCTTGTGAAAAATATGAAGATGTGTGTGATCATCACAGGATGATTAGAGAAGTAATGCTCTGAATAATCTGAGCTAGGAGAACATGTTGATGCTGAATAAAAGTTGCCCGAGAATGGACCCACGAGGAACCCCACATGTGAACTATGTTTGTTGCATAAAGCAGAATAATGTAAAATAGATCTGGTCTGCCAATTTTCTATTTATCACAGCACCCAAAAAATTCCACAGACATTTCCAGTTTATCAGTCTGGTATGTTAAAATTAACTATATCAAATGCAGAACTTAGGCTCGTTAATGGCAAAATGGAAGGTTTTGATCCATCACCTATAACGTATAGATCATATAATATACTGTTATTAGAACAGTTAGAGGATCCAATTAAAAAATGCGAAGAGAATGAATATGAATTTAAAGGAGTGAACTAAAACAACAGTTCAAGTGAACAGCTAACTCAAATACAGGTACTTTTCACAGTGTAAAAGTAATTTATTACAAGCATTTCATTGGACTTTCTGACAGATACAGTCACCAAAGGAGCGATCCATAAGGTGCTGACCATACTCAACACATAGTTGGCTTTTCAGGTGAAGTCACAAATCTGGACACAATATCTTCTGTCTCCATTAACTGATGACCTTCAACATTTGCAATGCACCTTTTCCTGTCAGGAAACAGAGGGTTACTCAAAGTCCTGTTGGTTCATTAGCCTCACTTGAGCCTTTCAAACTCCACATCATCCACCAGGAAGTCTCTGGTCTCCACCAGCTTGTTGATCTGCTTCAGCAGCTCCGCCTCCTTTTCTCTGTCTTCTGTGGACTTGTCTGTGTCTGTTTAACAGTCACAAGATGGGCCTTATAATCTGAAGCAGTCTCAACCATTCAAACCTAGAGTTAATTAGTGGTCAAGTAATTAGCTTGTATGTAAAGTAAATTTAAAAGATTGTTTTAATTAAGATGTAATCCATTACATTTTGGAATAGTTTGTTACTGTTCATGTTAAAACTATATTGTCAGCCTCATGGCAGCTAGACTAAAAGTGGACTACAACAAAAATCTTCTATGAGCTGTAATATAGCTCTGAAATTTTAAGACAGCAGAGGTAATTTTACTGATGTTTTCAGTAGATGCAACTGCTGTTAAAACCATAAACTCAATCACTACAAGATGTTTTTGCCGATCTAAAAATGTTGAGAGAAAAGGTATAATAAAAGCTGAACTCAAGGGAAATGCAAAAAAAAAAAGCTCTGAAAAAAAGAAATCTGGCTTGTATTCAATAGGGGTCTGTCTGAGGAACGTACTTAAATTCTCACAAATCCTCCAAATGTAATGTAACATCTGTTCACAAACACACAAAGCTTCATGTGAGATTAGAAAATCAAATACTGTATTAACTGGAGGCCTAAGAAAAAAATATGGGAGGCTTGGCAACAATGTGGGAAAGTGCTGCACACAGCAAGACATCTTTTTAAAAAAACAAACAAAAAAAAAACATTTTTCAATTTACCTGGAATTGTAACAAGTCTCTGCAGCTCCTGTTTCAGCTTTGTAATTTCTTTACAGAGCTGAATGTCATCCATCCTGAGAGAAAAGCAGGAAAACAGTAACTGTGTGGGACATGTGCAGAAATAACAGCTGATGCTGCTACAGTACAATCATTTGACTGAACCTGAAACATGACGGCTGGATCAAAACAGCATGTTTTGATCCAGCCGTCATACATACATACAGTATGTGGGAGTGTGAGCTGAAACGCCATCACCATTCTGCCCTGTGTGTTTAATCCCACCTGACACTATCAGGTCAGATCTGACCATTAAACATCTAAATCAACGGGGCTGGCTGCAAAGGGAAATAGGATTGTTTGATACACTTTGAAGTTGTTTGAACTAAAAGCTTCACTTCAGTGGTCCATATTGGAAGACGACTCATGGGCTCACAGAGAATGATTGCATGACCTCCTCTGCGTGACATCAAGTGCTCCCTAAGCCTCTTAACCATCCATTCATCTAAGTCAGGTGTGTGGCAGCAGGGAGACACCTAAAACGTGCAGGACAGGGGCACTTGAGGACCGGAGTTGAGAGCCACTGCTTTAGGTAAGCAAGGTGGAAACTGTAGCTGCCTCTTTTCAGCCAGCTGACCGGCAGTGTGCACCAACGTGAGGGTTAAGACCAGGGCTTTGCTGCCCTTGGTGCCCTTGCACCAGGGGTTTCTCTGGTATCTCATTATGAAGTACATTTCTTTTTGCAGTGTTGAGACAATTACTTTACCTTGGCAGACCCATCAGTATCAGCTGTTTTATACAACACATGTACCCATATGAGTGCCTATCACTTGTCAGAAATGTGCAGCTAGAAGCAAAATCAGAGAAAAAAAAAAGGTATATTGTTAGTTTCTCTCAATCCCGCAGTGACTCCGTTCCACCGACTGCAACAAGCTTCCTAATTATCAACCGCCTCCAACCCTTCTCCCTTGTTGCAATGTGTCAGAAATAATGAGGTCTCTGCAGAAAAAGTGCAAAATAATTAAAAAAAACAATGAGAGAGTTCTGGCAGTCTGCTACAGTTTGAGTTCTGATTATAGTGTATTTTGCCGTGGTACACATCACTGCTTTTGCTGCTCCTGGTGGTGTTTCATGAGCTATTCCTTAAGGACAGCTTGGAGCATTTTGAGGTATTCGGAAGACTTTAACATAATATTTCACTGTGCTTGAGACAGTAAAGGAATAATAAGTAGATCATTAATTATACAAAAGGAAATATATCAACATTGCACAAATACACAACTGTTCAGTGGAAGTAAGACAGTATAAATCTTTTCCAAAAATCTAAAAAGCTTGGTGTGCAATTGCTGTTACTCTGATAGCCCTAAATAGA
Organism: Fundulus heteroclitus; assembly: GCF_011125445.2. Classification (NCBI taxonomy): domain Eukaryota; kingdom Metazoa; phylum Chordata; class Actinopteri; order Cyprinodontiformes; family Fundulidae; genus Fundulus; species Fundulus heteroclitus. Next base: position 30,003,427 of record NC_046376.1, on the reverse strand, counting down.
ATCAAGTGCAGAAAATTGACCCCAGAAGTCTAATTACAAAATAATCCTCCTGCAAATAAACCATTTGCACAATAAATCAGGATGTTTTATGCAGATGTCAGCAGTTTGCTTGAGAACATTCGTTAGCAAACTGCATGTCAGAGGAGCCCAGTTAAAGTCCACACCAATATTCAATAAGAATCTGTTGGAAGACTTAAAAAAACATTTGTCTATAGACACTTCTAATCTATTTAGTCTGACTGAGCTTTTTTTTCTCTCCAAAAAAAAAACAACAACCCGTAAATGATCATTCTCTATGGAAAGCTGGTAGAGGCACACACCCAAAGACTTGCAGCTTTCTGCAGAGTATTGACTTAAGGAGGGTGATCAACACCTCACTTTTCAGATTTTCCTTCTTCTTCTGAATCATGTGCTACCTCCCATTAGTCTGTCATGTAAAAGTTTGTGAAAAGGTTTAATGGCTAAGAGGACTTTTGCTGTAAAGGTGTAACAATGGAAAAGCATCCTCAAACATTCTGGTCACTCATAACTACTTCCAGAGAAATCAAAACGTAAAGACTGACAACACAATATAGGAGATAGCCTAAACTTACTGTAGTAATATTTTCTAATGTGCTCGGTATGAAGGTAAAGATCTTACATGTATCTCAGCTCCGATTCTCTCCGTACGAGGACCTCCCGTATCCGCTCAATCCTGAACAGCTCCCCTTCAATGTCCTCAATCGTGACTGTAGAGTCGGCCATTGAGATTACATCTTCTGCTGAATGGCAGAAAAGAGCGCAATAGCAGATGTATCTACAATCATCCTCAGACGTCCGAGAGCAAATCCAAAGATAGTTTCACCTGCGTTACAATAAATGTGTTAACATCTTGAGAGAAGAAAAGCATCGGGTCTGACGGATTATAAAGGTATGTCTCAGAGGCATTTCTCTCAGCTCTCATAATTTGATGCTAATGGTGTACTGCATGTTGGTTACTTGAACCCCTTGAACCCCTCAACCTTCAATTCATTCTTTTTCTTTTCAGTGCTCTCCTTTTTGGTGAACGTTTGTTTCAGCAAGTACACCGAATCAGCCATAATTGTGCTGAAACAGCCTTAATTAGAAACCAGTGGAGACTTCCCTTAAGCATATTTTGAAATCATCGCTGAACAACAGCACCACTCCTCCCTGCAGCCTCCTCCTCCTCTCCAGCAGCGATGAGTCATCCGTCTGGTAGAGCTTGGATTGGCTTTTAATTACTTGACCTTGTGTAAAAAGACATAACCATTGATCGCCTGGAGACAACAACTCTCACACACACACACAAGTCGCTGGGTACCATACTTTTAAATTCAACTTGTCTGTATCCCTTTTGTTTTCCTTCCTTTTACTCCAAGACCCCCAGTAACCTTTGCAGAGTGTTTCCAAGAGGTTTTCTAACACCGGGATCTCTGTCAGCTTTTAAATAAATGTTTTTATTAATAATTTGGGGTAGAATGTACCTCAAAGATTCTTTATTGTCACCGCATGTTACCGTGGTGACATTTCTTTTTGGCCTCTCTGGCTCAGAGTACACATAATGAAGGCAGGCAAACAAACAAACAAACAAAAAAACTGGCAATGGACAAGGGTTACAGTGTTTTTTTTCTTTTCTTCATTGTAGCGTTCAAGAGGGACGCTACAATCAGGGGAGGAAGACTCTTCAAAAAAGAGTTTTACCAATGCTTTTTTCCCCCACTTGTCTTTTTTCCGTCGAAGTATCCAAATATAAGTCTACGAAACATGTTTTTATAATATGTTGTACTGCAAGCTTGTTAAAGTAAGCCAGCGCTCTAACCAGGAAAGAAATTAAGCCTACCAGTTACCCAAGCCTGTAATTAACAAAAAAAACCCAAAAAAACAAACTGAACAAAACAGATAAAGAACGGTTAATTGACAGTTTTAAGATGTTAGAAGTTCAAGTTGTTAGTTAAACATAATTATTAGATTGATCGACAATATGGGGAATAGTAAATTTAACCTTTTCAAAATGAAATAAACTGATCAAGTGAACATTTTCTCTGCCGTCTACAGGCCCATTCACAGATAGACTCCTGGTGGTCTTCAAGTACTTGCCCTTTTTCCTTGGATGAGAACAACGCCCTTTATACTGGAGCAATTTTTTCTCTCCATTCAGAATCATTTAAAAATAACATTTACCTTCTCTGCCATCAATTTGCTCTAAAAATGTTTTGATATTTAATAAGCACTGTTTCGAGTTTTTTGAGAAACTTCTGCATCGACCGATCCACAGCACACACACAAGTCCCCACCTTGCTCTTCCTTTCTCCTCCTCCACCTAGCTCTGATGCAGTACTGAGTGCCAGGCCAGCATCAGGCGGACAGTAAATGTTTTGATGCAAAATTAACCACAATATTTTACATTATAGCGAGGCTGAAAACATTACAAGGCTTCTGGACCAAAGTTTCCTGAAGAAAAAGAAAAAGGGGGTGTCATGTGCTGATTGATGTTTGTCAGGCTTAGTGAAGAGAGAGAGGGGGAGAAATACAGACAGCTACATACAGCAGAGACAAAATCCGACAACAGTTGTGCTGTTTTATAAATCAGACGAGTTCACAAGATTTGCTTAAAATTTTCGTTATTTTGAAAGTCCGAAGGGGAAAAAAGCATCACCACAAACATCTTGCAGAAGGATATCAGGTAGCTCTTGCAATAAAGTGTTGGTGATAGAAACAACCATACAATGTTTTATGATCATAGCATCTCGGCCAAAGCTCTGTTCTGTGTAGGAAAAGCCACCTTCAGTCAAGGAGCTTTGTTCATGCAAGCATTTATACTTCAACAGTTGAGGAATCCTTTTCCATGTAATAAATAAGGAGTAATAAGTAATACATTTACTGCAAAAGCAACTAAAATCATTTGTCACCTGGGATGGAAGTAACATTCCCTAAGAACAGTCGGTCCTGTCCAAAAAACAATGTCTTAGTCAATTTTTTTCTGCCAAACCTAGAGGTACTGTCCGGAACTACTTCAGTTCAGAGTGTAGCCTGTGTTTACTTCCTGGTTCCTTAGCCAATCATATGACAGTTCCCAGGGTTCCCAAAACAGAGCACAGCATTTGATATTTTATCTTGGCAAAAGAGCAACAGCCTGCAAACATGGAGGCC